>NC_135803.1:128265184-128564408 GCF_964213995.1 Mustelus asterias | reverse complement strand
GAATGATCATGGCAGGCTGAAGGAGCTTATTGGCCTACTCTGCTTTTAGTTTCTGTGTTTAATGATGAGTCCCGAACACTATAAAGTGTCCAATCAAAAGATCACAATCGTGTTTTCTTCACTGAAAAACTATAGCAGGCCAAGACTGGAAATGTCAGTGAGAACAGTGTTAAAAAGGCAGGCAGCTCATTGTGCCTCATGCACACTGCAAACATAATCACCCAGTCTGCATTTGATCACCCTTATTGTACGAGACCCCAACATGAACAGTAAATACTGTATACTAAATTGAAAGTACAAGTAAATCAGTTTCACTTAAAAGTGAATGGCAGGGGAAGAGGTAAAAGAACAGGTCATGCAACTCCTTCACTTGCATAGTGACATGTCACGGAAAAGGGGAGATATGGGAGGAAATGAAAAGTGGGCTAAGGAATTGCACAGGTCCATTCTGAATGCTGAAAGGGGATGAGAAATGTATATATTTGGTGGCTGCCTCATGCTGGAAATTATCTGGGATACGTGAGGACAAGGGAAACTCTCATCCTTCTTCGGGGAAAGGCTGTGTGTGTGAAATAGAACAGTTGAGGGCCCTGTCAACCACAGCAAGAGTGTGGGGAGAGGGGTTTGGAATCCTTGGTTGAAGAAAAAAGACAGAACAGAAGCATTAGTATGAAATCCTTGCAGGAAGCAGGATGTAAGAAGCATGGTCAAAGTAACTGGGAGTCAATGGGCTTCTAGTGAATATTGATTGACAGGTTCTCTCCAGGAATGGAGAGAGAACTGGTTATGAACTGGAGGCAAAGTCCCGTGTTTAACTTTACCAGTTCAGGTAAACGATATTGTCATTGTACTGGAAAAAGAGGGGTGAACCGAAACAAGGAATGTTCCACATATCCCACAAAAAAAGGTATAACTAGGATCCATGAAGTAGCCCAAAGCAATGCCCTTTCTTTGGAGGAATTGAGTTAATTTGAAGAAAATTTTCAATGCAAAATGGGGACTGGTTGGGCCTCTGTTCTAAAGGCAGCAAGAGTTCTCAAGACTCTACTGGTGGGGCTTGAACGTTCATGGTAAAGAGATCAAAGTTCATGAGTCATGAGGGGAAAATGGTGCAATGATGATGATTATGGCCAGAGGACAATATCAGGACTTAAGATCCTCAAGGCATATCATTGTCCCAGCCAAGTTGGGGCAGCACAGTGGTTAGTACTGCTGCTTCACAGCGCCAGGGACTCGGGTTCGATTCCTGGCTTGGGTCACTGTCTGTGTGGAGTTTGCATGTTCTCCCCATGTCTGCGTGGATTTCCTCCCACATTCTGAAAAACGGTGCTGGTTAGGTGCATTGACCTGAACAGACCCCCCAGACTGTGGCGACTAGGGGAATTTCACAGTAACTTCATTGCAGTGTTAATGTAAGCCTTACACGTAACACTAATAAATAAACTTTAACTTTTAACTTTAAACTGTTGCATCATCACTGTTTACTGACTATTCCAATGTTGCTCCAACCAATTTATACTAACTTGAGAAACAGGGACACCATATTCATTCACTTCATGTTCAATTTTATAAAATGACAATTTACAGGATCAAATTAATGCTACTTCTGAATTGCTTCAGAATCGGAGCCATTCTTGACTTGGATGCTTTTAATGAATTCTCCAGTACATTTTTGTACGAATTCACTGCTGGATGATCAGGGCATTTAACAGTCTAAGAAAGCTCAGGGCCAAAATACTATTCCAGCAAATTTGAGACTATTACACAGCACTGTAGAAACGAGTTTGCACTTCACTTGTGGTACTTGTATGCCTTTGGTGGGATCAGTCACATTTCTAATTAGAATTTCAAAAAAACACACTAGTTTGACAGGTCTATTTTTTTAATATACAACAGTGTAAGAAAACAGTTTTAATCTTATATATATATTTATATATATATATTTACACACATACACAAATATCCTGAAGTAATTTGTATGTAAGTGTTTTATTTAATGCTCAATTGAACAAGTGGCAAAATAGGCTCTACACTTGAAAATGAGGTATATGAATATGTTTTGTTAACAAGCAGTTCAGTGTACTGCTGTAAGGCCATTAAATAAAACACTATTACCAGACAGCAACTACACAATTTGAATAAAAAAAACAATGGTTCATGAAACATTTGTACAAAATAAATTAAATCTATCAAAAGATTAACTGCAAGTCAGAAGTATTCTTGTGGCATTTTTCTTAAAAATTAAAAATATCTTTTTAACCAAAAAGGTCAAGCTAGATACATTTCGGATTTTTCTCAACATAGATCAGGCTGCCAACATGAAATGGATCAAACAGCCAATAACCATTATACGTAACGTTTACACACAAACTGATTGTACATCAGTGTAACATGCTTCAAAGTAGTGCTTACGGTACAGTTGTACTGAAGTTTACTCAGTTTCTCTTTGAAAAATTAAATGTATAATTGGCCAACAGTTACAACATTACAGCTGCAGCCAAGAGTCAGATCTTTGCATAATTCTCACTGCCAGATCTGAATTTAAGAAGAGTCAAGAAAACTATTGACTTTAAAATAAAAGCAAAAATGTGGTTCAGAAACAAAAAAAAAGCTTGCTCAAAGCAATTGTCTTAAATCATTTAAGGGGCAAATTGCAAGAAGAAACTGTAGTTATTACAACATAAATTAAAAGGAACTCCACAGTTTCCATCTCAAACAACAGAAGTTAATATCGTCATCATATACAGAGTATGCCATGTGTTAGCCAATGAAGTCCTTTCAGCACCAAATAAGGATAAGGAACAAATCCAGAAATACACTGGTGTCTGGAAACATGGACCAGGTACATTTCTAATGTCAGCACCTTCATAAGTTTCCAAAGTTCTCCATGAAAAACAGTAGAAGTTGGAAGTTAATGATACCGCTGCTGATGTTGCTTCTGCTGCTGCTGCTGGTAAGTCAGGCTTGGTGCACTACCAGCACTCCAGGAATTTTTCCAGTTATTTTTGTATCGCAAGTTTTGATTGTATCCAGGTGAAAAATAACTACTGTCTTGACTATTCTGATTCAGAGGAGGAATGTATGATTGTCCAATTCCACTTGTGAGGAAGCTTTGATGAGTAATTACATTAAAGTTCCTATAGTCTGACTCTATATGTGAATGAGAGTAGAATGGACTACTGCTGCATGTAAATCCTTCTGCTTCTGAATCTTTATCTCCTTTGACCAAATGCAAAGTGGAAGCAGGAACATTGCTCGAAGTCAGTTCGGAAGTGACATCCATTGAAGGGGTGATCTGAACATCATCCGTTGCCTGCTGCAAGGACTCCTCTGGATGGCCCAGTGTTCCTTTTGCTCCCTGGACCTCAGTTTGTGAGCTATTAGTAACATTCAGATCTTCAGATTTCTCACTACAGATTTCTATCTGTGGTGAATTATCTTCAGAGTCCAAAGACATATCTTCCTCTTCATTGTTTCCTTCACTCTTTCCCAAGTTTTCTGCATCAACATTTTCCACTTCTGTCAATTCCAATGACTTAGAAGAAAATGCACCTAACCAGTAAAAGTCACTGATGAAAACATGTCAAATCATTCGGGACAAAATTTGAACATCTGGAGGAGTTTAAAGCAGTACCTCTTTAAAATAGAACTGCAACTGATTGGGAAACTCCTATTTTAATAGGATATGCCAATGCCACTAGAATCTCACCGAGCTAGGTACCAACATTTCTTGATGTGTAACAACTCATCCTGCCACTATGGGTATACTGCTTTCAGTATCAAAAATGGAGTGCAAGTCATTGGGACCTGTTCCACACTTAAAGAAATTGGTCTTTCCTGAATTTACAGGGCTATTAATTATGGGAACAAGAATCTAATTACTCTATCGATTGTGACCAACAAGAATGGATCCACAAATTATCAGTTGGCTTTTTCCAAACACATCATCTCAGAACTGTTTCTGCAATCAAATCAGTTGAGTTAACCATTGCCTGATAAGGCTCAGAACTCCAAGGCAATTTCCTCAATTAGGCAGCAAATACCACTGGTTTAAGTTATGTTTTTAAATCAAAAGGGCGGGGGGAGAGAGAAACTTTCCAACAATTTTTAAGTTTTAGCATCTTCATTCTGCTAAGGATGAAACTTCTGACTTTGCAGATAAATGCTTTATTTTATAGATCGTATAATGTTTTGATATTAACGGTATCCAGGATGTTAAAACTGGACTGCATTGTGTTAGCACTGCTGCCTCACAGCACCAGGGACCTGGTGCTGTGAGGCAGCCTTGTGTGACTGTCTTTGTGGAGTTTGCATGGGTTTCCTCCAGTTGCTCCGGTTTCCTCCCACAGTCCAAAGATGTGCAGGTTAGGTGGATTGGCATACTAAATTGCTTTTTGTCAGGGGATTAGCAGGGTAAAGATGTGGGGTTACAGGGATAGGGCCTCAGTGGCATTGTCATCAGTGCAGGTTTAATGGGCTGAATGGCCTCCTTCTGCACTGTAGGGATTCTATAATCTTTTCTAAACTTTCCCCATACATGCAAGATAATCTTGCATTTTCTCCATTCTAATTAAAGCATATGCTTTTGTGACATTCTGATCAAAAGTGAACACACTAAAGGTGACATGACTTATGTGACTAATTAAGCTTTCCAAAGTGATTCTCCAGACAATTCATTGAGAACAACATTCCCAGGTATTTTCCAACATAACTGATGTAACTGAATTTAATTTCGTGGGCACTACTTGTGTCTCACTTTTTACCTAAAATGCACAACACCATTGCTCAATTTTACAACCATTATAAATCTTTTCCCTGCATCATGTACATGATTTTCCTTAGTCTTCAGCAAACTCAAGCAACTTAAATTCAGGTAATTTATGTAGATTAGAAGAATAAAGGTTCATGCATTAACCTTGTGAGATTTCATTCAATTTCTTGTAGTATTAAAAAGGATGTTCCACTACATTTCACTTGCCTTGCAAGCCATCTTGAGATCCTAATCCTAACAGCTGTTTATCTTCCATGCTTGAGCTATGGTAGCCAATGAGGTTTTTGAAATTTTTTACAAGATCATCAATACTGGCCACAACCACTCCACACTCTGAGTAGTTGGAAAGAGGCTCCATGTTTTTCTCTGGAAAAAAAAAAGCGCCAAACATTATTAAGGTGTATTAATAAACAGTCCATATGTCAAAATGTAGAAATTTAAAGCTGGAATTCAATGCTTACCAGTCAGGAACACTACATGTCTGTGCTGTATTGTCTGAGCTTGAAGTTTGACTAAACAGTCTAATTCAATAGTGTTCCGTGATCTGGAGTCACAGTCATGGTAAGATAGAACTTCTACTAAATTACACTTCTGATACTTATTCACAAGTGATAGAATATTGAAGGCTGCTGTATTTGTTCTGTAATAACGTGTAAACAAAAATAGTTCCATTATTCACAATACATAGTAAAAAGCTAATAAGTATCACCATAGTTTGAACACCCTAAATCAGTTCACACTACACCAAGTGAACCATGCAGGACATTATATTTATACTACCAGTAGACTCTTACATGTGCACCACTGAAAATTTTCAGTTTCAGTGTTGTGTTCTTTACATCCACAAAGGTGAAAATATTTTTTTGGTCTCTAATCCCATTTGATGTTTGTTAAGTTTGACTTTTATACTTATAATTCGGCACCATATCTGATCTTGGAAGACAAAATGTCATGTCAATCACCTTTCCCGAACAGGAACAATTACATGTTAACTGGGAAAATAGTTCAATTATTTTTACATAGCAGTTTTGTACTCAAATTTGCTTGATTACAAGTTAATATATCGTAGTGGATCTTGTAATCATTGTGCAGAAGATACATTTGCTCTCGTATAAGATTATATTTTGAAGCTTTATTTCTGCTACTGGCTGTAAATCTCATTTTTGGATTATCTGCATTTGTGAATTTTGATGCATTTTTAAAAGTATTTTCCTATCTCATACTGTCCTTTAGGTTAGGAGGTAGTTGGTATTAGTGGTAGCAGGCATGATATTTAAGACATCTGACCAATAGCTGCAGGCTGGTAGGTACCATAGTGGTATTGTCATTGGAGTGGAGACAGGGCAATGCTCTGGCAATCTGGGTTCAAGTACTTTCATAGCAGATGGTGAAATTTTAATTTAATAAAAATCTAGAATTAAAAGTCTAATTACCATGAAAGTACAGTCAATTGTCGTAAAATCCCATCTGGTTCACTAATGCCTTTAGGGAAGGATATCTGCTGTTCTTACCTGGTCTGGCCTACATGTAACTCCAGACCCACAGCAATGTGGTTGACTCTTAATTGTCCCCTCAAGGGCAATTAGGGATGCGTAATAAATGCTGGCCCAGGTAGCAGCACCTACCCAGGTAGCAACATACACAAAAAAAAAGAGATTGTGTATGTCTTACAGCATGGGAAGAGATTCAACAAAGGAACATAAAAACCCAGGTTGAATTTTACGATGGTGAGCCAGGGGTAACAGTCAAAGATTAAAGTAGGAATAGAGGGGTGAGGGAAAAGGCAAGAAGAGAAACACAGACAATAGCCTGCCCACTTACAATTCAAAAGCCAAGTCCTGTGAAAGCATGTTGCTGTCTGTGGTCTAAGGAAGGCCATAAAGGACTATTAGGTTTAAGATAGAACAAAACAACTTGTTCAAAGTGGAATTGGGAGGAAAGAGTTGGCCAAGACAGAGGCACAGATGGGCCAGCACAAGAACATGAGAATTCCTACATGAAACGTTTACATAACAATTTTCAATGGCGAGCATGACCTATGCAATAAAAGAGTCAAATATAATCAATATTCAACTATGGCATTTGTAATAAGTTACAGTTAATTTGCTGTTGTCCAACAGTATGAAGCAAGATGCAACACACTGACCTTGCCAGCTCCTTCAACTTCTTGTATATTTTGCAGTGAACCTTCCAGACCCACTTGCTTTCAGGAGTGCTCAAATCTTTAAGAAATTCCAAAAATATCTGAAGTTTTTCTGGGGAAAAATGTTTTGCATAGTTAAACAACTACGATAATATCTCTGCAATTAAAACAAGGTACTTGAAACTACCAGAGAAACATGTTCAAATGTCAGCCCAGAGAGGGCTCGCATTCTCAAGCCATGTCATCTAGGACTTTGAAAGCTGGGGGATGGAGAGCGAGGGGGGAAATGAACCACAGCATTCATTTTTAAACTTCCCTTTGTCATTTTCACTGTTTTGCTCTGTAGGCTGAAGCCTTTAGAAGACAGCATAATTCTTTATTTTCTAATTTAAAATTGGGTGATTAATTAACCACTATCAAATAATAGCAAGCCTATTCAACATAATAAAACTTGGCAATTAGAATTGACAGTAAACACTGAACTGTAGCACACCAGCTTACCAACAGTAATACACTCTGGATTCAGGACGGTTTCATCTGACACCATAAATCCACCAGAGACAAAAAGCTCATTGTACGTGTGATTTTGTACATCATCCAAGCTATCCACACCAGCAAAACTGACACGAGACAACTTCTTTAAAGATATCAAGGATGGGACCTGCAATTAAATTAAACCCTTCATTTAAATATACCTCGCAGAAACAAGTATGAATACTTCAACTTTCACACAAACTTAAAATCAAATTTTAAATAAGTTATAATGTAAATGCAGCCTAAATCTGGTATCAGGAACTGAACAGACATGGGGACAAAGTTAATGCAAGTCACCGCAAGGGAGAGTTTCAACCTGCGAGAGTTAAGCTGAGCTTTATCTTTAATGTGCAAACAAACTTCTTTATATCAGTGTTAACGCCACACTAAAAAATGTATGCTCAAAAAAATGCACTTTCCTCAAACTATATTTACTACAAGAGTTTTTTGCCAATAGAGCCAGTCTGTTCATCAAGTCCTGGAAGTCCCATTCAAATGCTGTACTTATTAAACAAACATGTTTCAGTTGCATTATAATGGACATCTCAAGCATGGTATTTACATACATGACAAAGGAGACTTTCTGCAACAAATTCAATACCTCAAACTACAGTAAAATTAAAATTACTTTTGTAAAAACATGAAACTTTAAAATATGAATGTTCCCATCATTTTTGTGTAATGAAAACCTCCCTAGATAACTGATCACAATTTACATTTGGTTGCACTTCTTCAGTGGAGTAGAAAATATCATGTCAATTGAGTGCACAAGATTTTTGAAGAGGGATGCCTTCACCTTGTGAATGTGAGATGCAATGTCTTCATTTTGAATTATAATCAGTAACTTATCCATCGAACCATCTTTTTTCTTCAAAAACTCCTCGGGATGACACTCCTTATTACCCAATCCAGTCAAATATTCCTGCATGATTCAGAATTTAAAAGTTATTCACAAATTGCATAACAATTCAGAAAATCTTAAAGAGAAATTCCTATGTAAACCTGTTTTTAACTTTTATTCCATTCTTAGTCACAAAGCCAATGCTGACTGGACCAGGTGGACCCGAATCCATCTCCTTGCTTGCTCCAAAAACCAAATTCTAATTGAATCCAATTCATGGTCCCTACAAGAGGGACAAACAAGATCCAAGCTGACAAGATAAGACATTGAACCCCATCTTGGACTTGATCCAACACTTGATCTTAGCCAAAAGGCTGAAAAGCATTGCAAACGAATCTTGAGAGCATATTCTTCCCTGTTATTTTTTTTCACTTTCTCTGACTATGCTCAAAATGGTCTTTTACCAGGATGTTCTGTATTGGTCAGAGTGACTGAGAAGCTTAGGGGAAGTATGTAATTTCCACTAGTTAACAGGACAGGATGTCAATGCATCACAATATCACATCAACAGATTGAGATAGTATGCAGAAACATCGCTTGTAGTTGCTGAAATGTTTTGTTTCAGTGCAACTAAGCTATTTGCAAAACACAAAAATACACGTGACTTTAAACAAACAAAATCTTAGGAATTTTAAAGAGGTATTACTATAATGAGAGAGCAGCTATTAACTTAAAGGGCAGCACGATGACACAGTGGTTAACATTGCTGCCTCACAACACCAAGGACTCAGGTTCAATTCCGGCCTTGGGTCACTGTCTGTCTGAATTCTGCATGTTCTCCCCAACTGCCTGGGTTTCCTCCGGGTGCTCCAGTTTCCCCCACAGTCCAAGACATGCTGGTTAGGTGCATTGGCCATTCTCCCTCAGTGTACCTAAACAGGTGCCGGAGTGTGGTGACTAGGAGATGTTAAACTTCATTGTTTAATGTAAGCCTACATGTGACAATAAATAAACTTAATAACCAGCCCAGAGGAGGAAGATCAGCTGCTTCCCACTCACATTTTCAGCAGAAATGCAAGTGACAGAATTGCCCATCTTGTGAATCTGCCAATCTCAATTCAAAGTTTCAGTGGATATATTTTGCCCATTTCATGGAGCAGCCACCTGAAACAATGGTGCAAACTATTTTTTTTGCTCATTAAGAATCAGTGTTAACACTAAGATTTCAGCAGTGCATTTTCAAATTATATCCATTTCAACTGTGAACAACCCAAGTACCATTAGAATTGGCAGTCGTGACCATACACAAGTGGCAACAGACCTAGGGGTCCAAGTGTTCCATCCCTGCTTTATGTATAGTATTTGGAAGATGAACAACTTGTATTTATAGAGCTATTTATGCAATAAGCGTTCCCAATTAACATTTGTAGGTTATTTAGCCCCTCAAGCATCCTCCACCATTCAAATTAGATCATGGCTGATCAGTTATCTTAACTCCATTTACTTGTCTTTGTTCCATGTCTCTAGAAACTCTTACACCCAAAAATTTATCAATCTCAGTTTTACATTTCCAATGAGCCAGAATCCTGACTTTTGGAAAAGAAGATTTTCATCAGTATGTGGATGCAGTTTCCCTATATCTATCATCTACTCATAATTTTAACACTAATTAAATCACCCATAACTATCTAAATTTGGAGTCCTTGTGAAATACCACTCAGTTCTCATTTAAAATCCTCATTCTCTACAGCACACTCAAGCATGATATAATTTTTCTGGAAATAACTTCATGGCTTTGCTTCCCAGTCTCTGCACCAAATGACAATAATCTCAGACTTAGTGATTTCAACCCCCAACTCCACTCATCATGCTCTCTCACCAGAATTCACTGCCCTCTTACCCTTTCTTAATCTCCATGTCCACAGGTATTACTGAAGCCTTGCTTTGCCAGCTCACTTGGCCTTGCTGCTCCCATCATATCAAAGATAAAGCCATCTTTGATCACTTCTTTGTATCACCCTCAACCCACATCCTCCAAACCTATCACCTTCTGTGTCCACTCCAAGAAAAAAAGCTATCCCTTAAATCAGGTATAAATAACTACACTTAGGAAATCCCAACTGTCTAGCCTTTGGCCCTCCAGTTGTTACTGATCTGGACAACCACATATTCACCGCCGCCACTGAGGCCAGAGTTCCCAATTAAAAAACTCATCACACTTGCTCTCCCATTTGAGCTAATATTGTTGAACAGTTCTCTCTCTTCAGTTACTGTCTCTCTAACCCTTAAACCTGTAGTTATCAGGCCTTACTCTGAAAACCAACCCTTGACCACAGGGTATGGGAACATGGGGAATGTACATGGACATACGTCATTGGAGGTGGCAGGATAGGCTGAGAGAGCAGTTAATGAGCATCCCATGCTTTTATTTTTGACATGAACTGCCATGGTGGCCTTGTCTTCGGCTGTCTAGCCCCAAGCTCTAGAATTCTCTCCGCAAATCTTTCTGCTTCTCTCTTTCCTCCTTTAAAAGGATTCTTACAACAACTGTAGGAACAGACTTTCGACCTGATGGCTCAGTGGCTCAGTTTTGCTTCACGATGCTTTTGTGAGGCACATCAAGACATATTAATTTAAAGGATCCATATAAAGGCAAATTGCTATTGTACGGAAATATAAATCAAGTATGTACAACCGGTCCTTATAATTTAACCCATTAACTACTAGTAACATTTGAGTGATCCTGCACTATAACCCCTCCTCCTGAGATATAGTATGAAACTAACTAGTATTCCAGATGGAGTCATACCAAGGCTTTGTACAACTCTATTTGCCCATAACAGAAATGGAGACAGATTCTTGTGAAAAACAGGATGACCTAAAACTATTTTAAGATAGTCAACATTTGGCTAACCTGTTTACTGATAATGAAAGAAAAACAATTTCAGTTCAATTTAATATTATGAGCGATTTTGTACCTTAATTTCTGCACAGACAGGAGTCTTCTCCACTTCATAAATGTAAAACTTCACTGTGTTCTTCTGAACATCCTTAATAATTTCAACTAAGCTGCAAAAGACTTCAGGATTTAATTGTTGAATTAAGTTGGTTAAACATGGTTGTGTTCCAGGAAGCCCAACAGTTCCACTGGCTTCTTGCAATGGATGCACTAACTCTTGCTGGTTCCCAAAGCTCGAGATTTGCTCTGGTGACAAGCTTTTGTCCTCTCCGATTGCAGCTATAGAATCTGAATCATTGATGGAGCTAAATGTTTGTCCAGAGGTTTGTGATTGCATTGTACTCTCAGATAGGGAAGCACCAGTTTTTGGATCCTTTTCAGGTCCCTGAGACTTTTCACAGGGAAATGGTTCCTCACACACACAATTGTTAGAGTGGTTAGTATCTTCTGTTGTACACACTAAGGTATTTAACTGAGATACTGTCGATTGGAATGGCTCCTGTACAACTCTATTGCAAGTTACAATTTCTTCTTGCATCCTCTGAGCTAATTCTGGAGAGGACGATGGATAAAGATGCGTATTTGAACGAGACAGGCCACAGCATGCATCAGCAATTACACAGTTCATCCGCTTGCGTAATTTATTTATGTAACCTCGGACCGAAACTTGGTGCGATTGGGGATTTGAGTACCTGGAAAGTGCCAGAACCTTTCGTGGGGCATAAAATATTGGCCTTTTGTTGTCAGGACCGCATCTGACTTTTTCCTTCTTAAGCAATTGCTTCATTTTGTCTGAGAATTTGCTGTACTCCAATAGAACAGTAGATTCAATTGTTGAAGCTGAATCACCTTTCAAGTCATACAGATGGCCATTGGTCTCATAAGCTGGAAAATACTGCTGGAAATCCTTAAAAATGTCGCCTATTCCAGTGCCAGAATCTGAAGGTGACTGATAGTGATTAATGTTCGATTGACGATTTATAACCCGTGGATCATCAGGGCATGAATCCTCTGGTGGTAAATAGAAGAGTTGTTCAATCCGTGATTTCATATCTACAAACGAAGACAACTATTATCGTACATTCAATAAACTAGACACACCAAGTGTCTTCAGGTTTAACGTTAATCAGGCTGTTATTCAATAAGAATAGCACAGACCATAATTTTAAAATGAATTATATGCCTGAAAAGGAGGCAGCATGTGTGTTTTGAACAGGTGTCAATGTTTCTTTAGGAATTCTAAATTAATTCCTTCAACATCCAAGAACCTTCTTGTCTGCTCAAAACCTTTGCTGCAGTGCAACTCCAGTAAATTTTAAAGAAAGCCCAAGGCAATGTGTCATTACTGATAATCCAGTTAGTCAAAGGAGAAACACATTATCTTCATTACACAAACTCAAAACAATTAGTTCCATCATACAATGCTGGAGCACTAATTTTAATCACCATTAATCCTTATAATCTATCAATTTCAAGTTGTTAACTATCTTCAAGAAGAGAGAAGAGAAAATTGTTATAAAGTAAGAAGGCTCAAGATAATCAAGATATATGGAAACCTGGGAAGAAATAATTTTTTTAAAAATCAAATTCACCTCTCCCACATTAAACATTTAATACATTGAAGTACGAAGCCACAAACACAATCACAATAGAGTTTCTCAAATATCAGACTGTCTTACCAGTTATGGGAATAAGTTTCCAGTTAATTTCACTATCACTGGTACAATCAGAAGTGGCAATCTTCTTGCTGTACAGCTGTTCAAGGGTGGCGTTTGTACATGGACTGCAGCTTTCAGCACTAGCAACACTTCCCAAGCTCTGTTCCTTAGCAAGAGACAGATGAACATAAGAACAAATTCATCAATCTGTCATTTTCACGTCGTATTAATAAATCTTTTCTGTAGGAGAGCTTATTCTTTTCTAGATTAGTTGAAGATTCCACTCTAGCAATTTAGCAGCTCAACTTTCTTCAGAAGGTTTAAAGAAATAATGCAGAATTGGACCATAAATAATTACAAGCATGAAAAGATCATGACATATATTCTCAACTTATTGATAAACGTCAGACTATTATCCATATACAGCGATTTATACTAATGTGTTCATTAATAGAAAAGGCACATGTAAAGGCAAAGCCAAGATGCCGGACTGGTGAATTACAAAGACAAATTAGAAAAGCAAAAATATTTTCATAGATTAAATATGCAGCCCTCAGGAAAACAAAGATGCTCATGTACCACCATTGAAAGAAAACAAAACAGGAACAACTCGGTCACTGAAGAGGATAATAGACAGCTTTAATAGCAAGGGGAAAAAGCTTTTTTAGCCATATTAACAGATTTATGTTTTGTAAAGACTATATTGGGCCTCTGAGCTTTCTCCAGATACAGGACTTCCACCCGAAGGAGACTATGTATGCCCCTTGTTCATGTCTTTAACAGTTTGCCAGAATTAAGAATCGATCTCTCAGGACTAGAAGGAAGACACCTCTTCACTTTCAGCTTTGCTGGAAAATCCCTTGAAAAAGTTACACTTCATTACACGAGGGACAATTGTGTGTTTAACTCAATTACTGCTAAACACCCTAATTGACGTCAACATTATTTATTTCTGGAATGCCAAATGTCCCCATGATAGATAATTCAATTTTTAAAAATGAACTTATTTTTAAAATGTTTCTCTATTTTGGTTTCCATCTTAACCCAATTGTAGCCATTTATTTCACAATCTAAAAAATTTTAAAGCAAAAGGGATTCAATGGTGTTAAATTCCTAATTTCCTGTGTGAATATTTCAATGTGATTGCTCTCCAGCTGCTTGCTGGCATCACTGTCTCCATATTCCCTTGGCCTGATACCAGATTTAATCTACTATCAGAACACCCAGCACAGAGATCACTAAATCATTATGGGCTGCCCACTTCGATGTCAGCAATAAACACACTTGCTTTGCAGCTGACTGCAAAATCCAGGTTATTAAACTGCTTCCCTACATTATAAATTTCTAAGCAGTATGCAACAACTGCATACTGTAGTGAAACAGAATAGCAAGCCTTACCTCTGGGTATTCTTCCCTCATACTGTATGGTAATGAATGTTCTCCTGAAGGCTGATCAATTCCTTTTATTCTGAAATGAATGTCATCAACATATGCTAACCCAGAACCACTTCCACATAATCTTGGACTTTCTTGCTCAAGGCCAAGTACAAAGCCTTCCTGGGAATGCTCTTGTTTTGTTGCTTCACCGTGTGAGGTGTGGCCATCAATGCTTTTCTGATTTAGTTGTGTTTTCTCATTAATCAAAGCATCACTTTGGTCCCAGCAGTAACCCACGTTGTTGCTTTGTAGATTATCACCACTGGGGCAAACCGGCATCCTTATTTCCTGGTTTAATGGAATCTCTGGGTCTGTGCTCTGACAAGTGGAAGACTTAAATACTTCAAGAAACAAACCAACAAGTTTTTCAGGATCTGGAGTAAGTTCATGTTGCCTGATGTCAGTTTCATCGAAGCCAAGCCCATTTATTACTTGAGAAGCTGGATCAGGTAATCTTGATTCATCCACTGACCCTGCAAAGAAATTACTTTTTTTAAAAAGAGAGAGCCTGGTAGTAATTGTATATTAATAACTTCAGTATATGCAAACAAAAGGTATCAAATGGAAATTTGTTTATGCTCCTATATATAGATGACAAACTGTGTTGGGTTTGGAGGTGCATGTTTATCATGTTTATCTTTTATCTCTGTAAAAGTTTATGAACTATCAGGGTTAGGGTCCAGTTCAATCCATCACCATCTGGCTTTCTTGAATAGAACACTTAGTAAATCTTAGATTGCTCTTCTTCGCTCAGTCCACAAACTCCATTGCACTTGGTGAATGAATAACTATATGAATAATCACGTCTAAACAATAAGAGAGAAAAAAATCCATGGTGGAAAAAATAAATCTATACCAATTTCCAAAACAAAATGCTGGCACTGTAGTAGGCCTCCACAGCCTTCTGTGGAAATGAATTCCACAGACTCACCACCCTCTGGCTGAAGAAATTCCTCCTCATCTCAGTTCTAAAGGTCATCCCTTTATCTGAGACTGTGCCCTCGGATCCCAATCTCTCCTACTAATGGAAACATCTTCTCTACATCCACTCTATCCAGGCCTTTCAGTATTCTAAGTTTCAATGAGAACCCCTCCTCATCCTTCTAAACTCCATTGAGTACAGACTCAGAGTCCTCAAATGCTTCTCATATGTCAAGCCTTTCATTCCCAGGATCATTCTCATGAACCTCTTCTGGACCCTCTCCAAGGCCAGCACATCCTTCCTTAGATACAGGGCCCAAAATATTCCAAAAGTGGTCTGACCAGAGCCTTATAAAGCAGTACATTCCTGCTGTTGTATTTTAGTTCTCTCGAAATGAATGCTAACATTGCATTTGCCTTCCTAACTGCCAGCTCAACCTGCAAGTTAACCTTAAGAGAATCCTGAACTAGGATTCCCAAGTCCCTTTGCACTTCTAATTTTTGAATTCTCTCCCCATCATAATAACAAATCACAGCTAACGCATGTCAAGCTGGGTGCTTTTTGTCCTCATGTTAAGTAACCAGCTTTGAAACTAGCCAAACTCAAATCCTTAAATTGGGGGAAAATAAATTCACCTCACTCATCTGGATTACATTCAAATTAATTCCGTCAAAATGCGAGGAGTTATTTAACCCACATTACCCATTTTATTGTATGGAAGTTAAATATTAAATGCAATGCTTGCTCCATTACCTTGAGTTGTCTTCAAATGCTTGTGGCTCCTCTCGGAAACAGATTCTAACTTCCTCTTCAATCCAAGGTTATTTTTGTCAGAAAAACAATGTGCAAGTCCTTCAATATTCATTACACCAGCTTCCCCTGGGCCATGCCTTTTCCTGCTGTATATCAAGTCAATAAGCTCTTGGATTTTATGAGGATCATAATCAGCCATATTCTCAGAAGGCATCACAAAATTACCATCAGCTATGATGCTGCTCATTTGAGGATCCATTGGTTCCGGAGCAGTGATCTCTGGCACTGAAATCTCAAATTTTTGTTCTTCTCCAGCACATGCAACAGGAGAGCTGAGTAACTCAGTATCAGAGATTGGATATTGGTCTAACATTTCGCTAGCTTTGGAAACCTCAAATTGATACCGAACAGGGTGAAAAAAGTAAGAGCGCAAAATTCTTGATAAATTTGATCTCTTTTGCCTGGTTGAAGAGAACCTTTTCTCCTCATAAGTGGGAATGATGAATTGATTAAGCTTTCCATTTTCACCACAAGCCTCTTTCCCTTGGGAATTCTTCAGATAACCGATTACATTATTTTCAAATGCAGCATCCATGGTGGAGTTCTTTAAGCTACTAGGCAGCTCTTTTCGAATTTTATCCAGAGCAAAGTGCAGCGCAGGTATAAGCTTGGATAACTGCGGCATGACCGCTGGGTCACTGTATACAGTTGACTCAGATTCAGTATTTCTCTTGATTTCATCTACAAAAGGAACACAAACAACCACCAACTTATTAGGCCCATTTACATAGCAGACTAACAAAGTTAAAATGCAGTCCCGGGGTAGAAAGGAAAAGAAAGTTTGTAGACAATTTTTCCAAGTTTGCATTACTTTTGAAAACAATTTTTGCAGCAAAGTTGACAAATTTTATCATGCTTGTTAAAAGATTTCACTTCACACTGCCTGCTTAAAAACTTAAGCAAATAAATATTTACACTGAAGTTTTAAGATGCTCGTGTGTCAATTGTGTGCAACGTATGAATTATCCGATTAAGGACAAAGATGATCTAAAGTCTAATTAAAGGGAAGCATTTTCACCTATTAACAGGAACTGAGATAGGCCAAGCAACTCCTGCTGCTGCATTCAACACATCTACACACTGCCACAGAATTTCTACTTTCACTGACAAGGTGATGTTGGAGTAAAATACAAAGATGGCTAAAGTAGGTATGGAGTAGGACATTACATAAATATAAATTTCATACTACAACTCCGACTTAATTTATCATATCCCTAGTATAAATTGCTTCTAGCCTTAATTGGTTCCATACTGATTTAACTTACCGCCAATCAGTCTAGACTCTGGAAACAGAAATAATGCTTGAAGAAACTTGGACTTCGAGCTTTGAGAACCTGATTTTTTGGGGGAAAAAATCACAATGAGAATTCTGAATCAACACTGTGTAGCAGTACCAAAAGTTTAAAAACTTCACATTCAATTACAATATTTAATATAAATCTGAGCAATCACACTTACCATTATCCATCATCTCCAATGGAGAAAATAAAAGCAGAAATCCTCGATCTTCCAATGGTTTTATAAGAACCTATGCATAAAGATATTAAATCTTTAAAATGCTACAAATATGAACAATAGGGGATTGGTCCAAGGAAAATAGCAATAGGGAGGCAAACATGAAAAAGTGATAATGCTGAGGTGCTAGACAAACAAGTACATGAGCAAGAGTGACAACAAACATGCACAACACTTTTAAGCTTTAATCTTCCAGTTTGTTAGCTGAAGAGCGGGCATGCGGGAGCTGAAAGAATTAAGCAAAATGAGCTGAGCTTCAATTATTATTGGTACTCTCTAAGCAAGATGCAAACATTTACAAATGATAGTTGCATTTTATTTAAATGGAAATGTTCAGTGAATGACTTAATATGTAACTCACTAGTTTTTCCTCTTCCAGCTTATGAAGCAGAGACTCCAAATTGCTCCCTGTTTTTCCTTGTTCCACAAACTCATACAAGCTATAATACATCCCATTCTTCAGTGCTGGGGAAAACAGATAAAACTGGTTCTAAATATAATTTCGCAGAACTTATTAGTCTGACATTTTAATAAATAAGACATGTTTACAGTCAGTTCTCTTCAAGGACAGCAGGCTGTTTGAAATGCCTGTGTTGTGGGCTGCTTCGAGTGGGGGAAGAAGAAAGTGGTGAGGGGAAGAAAGGAAAAAGCAATACTCGAAGGGAAAAAGCAAGAAACAGACAATGGTTAGCCATCTCCTTCCTTTCCATCTCCAATTACACAGCAACAGACAACACATTTGGAGGAGCCAATGACTTTCCTGAATCACAGCTGAGTTGCCACATCAACTCAAGTGATTTACTTAAGTGATATGCAATCCACAAAAGCCAAAAGAGGAAATTCCAACTATATAAGGTTAACAAAATTTTAATCACAGATTAAGCACTTACCTTCTCTTGTCCCAGAGAAAGTTGCTTTTCGGAACACTGTCATCGGTACTTTGTTTTTTAAGCTTTCAACACTCATAACCGTTGCAATATCAAGTTTTTCAGGCCTAAAAAAAAGAGGATCTACTTGATAAAAAGCAAGACCTACAGATTCAACTAGTGTTATTTTCATAACTGCCAAATGCCCCACTTAATTTGATTAGAAATCAGCAGAGAACGTCGTTTAACCATTCGACACTACATTAATTGAAACTCTCAGTTTAACAGTAAAATACATAACATGTTCAGAGAAGTTCATTATACAGACCACAATAAGTATAAAGGTTAATCCCTTTCAATTTGGTTGTATAGAGTGTGAACATTCAAGGCTGTGAAGTGATTAGAAGCCACTATTGTCAGTTCAAAGATGACATTTGACATTTAACATAGCATATCCTTCCTGTCTGGGAATGAAAGACAGCATGGTAAGGATAGTACGGTGCAAGCACAATTTGCCACGTGGGAACATAAAACATTAGCAATAGCAGAGATTTGGCTCAAAGAACAGAGAATTGGCGACTTAATTTTCCTAGTTACAAGGAATTCAGGATGAAAAGGGGTCTCTGACAATACTGATTTTTAAAAATTCCCATCAGTGCTATGAGTTAGGTGTTTGAGGGGTCAAAGGAAAAGTTTATTTGGTTTGAAATGAGGACGTTAGAACCAAGAGGAGCTACTGCACAACTGTGTATTATACAGGCCACAATATAGTGGGGGGAAGGAGATAAAAATAACTTTGTATTAATTTTTTTTTAATTCATTCATGCGATGTGGGCGTTGTGGCTAGGCCAGCATTTATTGCTGATCCCTAATTGCTTGAAAAGAGGGCAGGGAGTTGCCTTCTTGAACTGTTGCAGTCATGTGGTGTCGGTACACCCATTGTGCTGTCAGGAGGAAGTTCCAGGATTTTGACTAGCGATAGCGAAGGAACAATAACATATTTCCAAGTCAGGATGGTGGGTGGCTTGGGTGGGAATTTCCAGTTGGTATGTTTCCTTGTGCCTGCTTCCCTTGTCCTTCTAGATGGTAGTGGTCGCGGGTTTGGAAGGTGCCATCTAAGGGGGCATTGAGAGTTCCTGTATTACATCCTGTGGATGTAATACACTGCTGCAACTGTGTTTTGGTGGTGGTGGGAGTGAATGGATCGGATGCCAATCAAGCTTTGTCCTGGGCGGTGTCAAACTTGTTCAGTGTTGTTAGAGCTGCACTTATCCAGGCAAGTGGAGAGTATTCCATCATACTTCTGACTTGTGCCTTGTAGATGGTAGACTGACTTTGGGGAGTCAGAAGATGAGTTATTTGGTGCAGAATTCTTTGCCTCTGACTTGCTCTTGAAACCACGGTATTTATTTGGCTAGTCCAATTCAGTTTCTTGTTAATGGTAACTCCCATGATATTGATACTGGAGGTTGAGCAATGGTAATGCCATTGAGTGTCATGAGGAGATGGTTGTAGTCTCAGTAGTCGGAGATGAATTACAGAAAGAATTAGTGTAGTAATAAATGGAACATTAATTAGCCTAATGTAGATAGATATAGTAATTAACAGTGTAAAGGGCAAAGAATCCATAGAATCCCTACAGAGCAGAAGGAGGCCATTCGGCCCATTGAGTCTGCACTGACCACAATACCACCCAGGCCCCATTCCCATAACCTCACATATTTACCCTGCTAATCCCCTGACACTAGGGTCAATTTAGCATTGCCAATCAACCTAACCCGCACATCTTTTGGAGTGTGGGAGGAAACCGGACCACCCGGAGGAAGCCCACGCAGACACAGGGAGAATGTGCAAACTCCACACAGTCAGTGACCCGAGGTTGGATTTGAACCCAGATCCCTGGTGCTGTGAGGCAGCAGTGCTAACCACTGTGCCAAAAAAGGGGAGGAATTCCTGAAATGGGTGCATGTGCATTTTCTCAATCAGTGCTTTTCCAGCCTAACATGGATATAGTGCTGGATCCAATCCTGGGAAATGAAATAGGACATTTTTCAGTGAGAACATTAGGAGAACAATAATCATTACACCAGGTTTAGAATAACAATGGAAAGGAGATACATATGTAAAAATGCTCAGCTGGATAAGAGTCAACTTCAGTAAGTCAAGGGATCTGGCCGGGGGGATTGTAATCGAAAATTGATCGTAATTATTCCATTACTGTTTTGCCTATGAAGTATGTGTCCACCCTGAAGAAAGGCCTTCAAAAAGGAGAAGTAAGGAATAACACATTCCCATGAGCGATGGGGTTTCCAAAACTACAGTTCCTTGGTTGACAATATTTAAATGTTAAAATGTGACATAAAATGGAGGGTTATGACAAATCATCGTTCATTATATATGGTAAAGAATGATACTGAACACCGAGTAAAGAGAAGATCTAGACGAACAGAACAGGAGCAAAAAAAAAGTACAAACATAGATTAGTAGCCATCATAAAAGAAGAGAAAAAGTTTTTTAGAAACACAAATAGAAAAAAAAGTGATCAAAGAGTTGGCAGCTGTGATTATACCGTGCTATTGATAATGTTTCTGTAGAATGTTTAAAGTTCAGTGCTTCGTTCTCAAAGCAGTTGGTACGTCTGGAGGGGAATGCAGCAAGATAATTACTAATTTTAGCCTTGTGTTTACTTAGAATGAAGCTATTTGCTTTTTGTCTATAACAAGAGGGGACCCCTGATTTTTTTTTAAAGTTAAAATAACGGAAGGTAAATTAGGAATACAGGATCATGTGATGTAGTTAATGGGGGGAGCTAGGCTTGTAGTAGAGAGAAACAGCTTTGTGTGTTCAGTTGCTGGAGGAGGCTGTTAAAAGATAGAAGCCTACAAGCTGCGCGTTCTCTCTCTACAAAGACTCTACGGAACCTTCATGGCTATTACCCAAGTCAGAGCAAGTATATCTGTGATTGCTAACCATTTTTAAAGTGTTTTAAGTCTATTAAGAGGAATAATGATTAATTGTAACTGAAATAGTGATAAACTAGAAATTAGAATTGTTTCCTTTCATTTTAAGTATTGTTCAACTTCTAAAAGTTAAGCTATTTCATTCTGTTGCAAAGCTATATGCAAAGTGTGTTATGAATAAAGCTTGATTTGATAAAAGAACTCTAATTTATCAGTAGAATCACACCTGGAGCAAAGCATCCTAACCTTACATTTATGCAAAAGATAAAAGGATTGTTGGGGCCTAATCTAACTTCAAAATATACCTTGGGGTTTGGATCAAGCACCCTAACAGTAGCTTTGATTAGGGTCCAAAAAGTAGATACTCTCAAGGAGGCAGTGGTTATGGTACCAAAGGAACATGTCCATCTTCAATAACAAAAAGCAAATGTTGCTGATATAGCAATAAGAGAAGGCAGCACAGATATCAGAGGCATATAAAAGAGTGGCAATCATCAAAATCATTTTTTTAAAAATCACCTATTACAGACTGGATGCATCCAACGTTAGGAGGAAGTATGGATGGAAAACTGCTGAGACGCTGGCCACAATTTAACTTCGATAGCAGTTTGGTACTGGAGTATCGAGGAACTGAAGATGTTAATACTGCTTTTTAATAAGGGGCGAGGGGGATAAACCTGGCAACTACAGACCAGTCAGTTTAAAATCTTTCCCATTTTCACATTAAAGACAATAACTCATGACAAAGTTTACTGGCACTAAAAGGGTATGGACTGACAACTGAAAGTCAGTAACGATTTACTGCAGCTAAATAGTTATTTGATTAACTTGATCTAGTTTTTGATGCAAAAGACCACAAGACATGGGAACAGAAGAAGTAGGCCATTTGACCCCTTGAACCTGGTAGATTAATGGCAGGTTTCCTTCTAGGAAATTAATTTTAAAAATCTGGAATTGAAAGCTGGTCTCAGTAATGGGACTACGAAACTATCATTGATTGCTGTAAAAACCCATCTGGTTCATTAATTTCATAGAAGGAAACTGCCATCCTTACCTGTTCTGACCTACAGGTGATTCCAGACCCAGAGCAAATGTAGTTGACTCTTAAAATGGTCTCGGGGGCAATTAGGGATGGGCAAAAAAATGTTGGCCTTGCCAGCAATAGTAACATCCCTTTAACGAATAAATACAAATGCAATTCAACGCAAGTGTGAAGTTATGCATTTTGATATCACAATGAGGAGATGTAATCTAAACAGTAGAAAATCAAACAAGATGCAGGAACAGAAAACTAGGGTTGCATGTACACAAATCCTTGAAGGTGGCAAAGCAGGTTGAAAAGGGTGTTGGGGATACTTGGCTTTATTAATGGAAAACAAAAGCAAACAAGTTAACATCAAACCCTAGAAGTAGTTAGACCTCAACTAGAGTAGTATGTTCAAATCTGGGCACACTAAGAATGGTTTCAAGGTTTTGGAAAGGATGCTGGGTAGATTTGCTAGAATGGTATCAGGGATGAAAGACTTCAGTTAGATAAAGACAACGGAGAGGCTGGGCTTGGTCTCCTTAAAAGGGAAAATTAACACAAAATTTGATAGAGGTATTCAAAATCATGTATGGTTCCATTAAGAGTACCAGTAAATGAAAAGAAACAATTTCTGGTGGCAGAAAAGTGATAACCAGAGGTCATATTTTATGCCAATTGTCAAAAGAACCACAGGCAACATAAGGAATCATTTACGTTACAGAGTTGTGATCCCGAATGCACTGCTTGAACAGGCAATGGAACAATATCAATAGTTAACATTCAAAAAAGAACTAGTTTCCATTTGTGCTGCATCATTGTGACTCATTGCAGAAGCAACCAGTTATTTAGCAGTCACCATTTTGCTTCATTTAACTATTATTGCAATTACTTGCAATGTATGCTTTGTGTCAAAGTACTCAGGGTTTTTCCACTTACGCATTGTACAATGGCAGTTATAGCAAAATTGTCATTTGATTTAGTGACTTAAAATTGTTGCACAACCATATAATTTTGATTTTTCATCATGACTACAATGTGCACATTATAGAATGTCCTCAAAACACCATTCCAAGTAGTATTTTGACAGGGTTTAATTTACTCTTTTTTAAAATTAACATTTCACGGTTACAAATTACTTAACATACCAAAATCCTACTTAGAACTAGGATATTAGCAAGTTCTTCTGCCTTCACTCATTACAGAATGTTTGCACTTCACTACTTTGTAGTTTCTCTTACCAAAAAACGCTTTCAAAAACAGTACAACTTAGGAAAATAGCATACGTATTTTTGACCAGAATTAGGCTTCATCATTCAATAGTCACTTCCACAGTTAATTCTGTCATTCATTCAATTTTGCCATCGAACAAATAAAACTAAAATCATAAAGCAATGCTACTTACAGTTTGAATGGCAGAAATGGCTGAGTTGCTGACCGTAATAAGCCAAAGCACAGAAACCTCCCCTTGTTCATTAGTTGTCCTTTCCAAATGGTGTAAGATTTTCCTAAACAGACAAATCTTAATTCTCAGAGGTTCAGTTTAAAAAATGAGCAAATAGCTAACGATAACATGAAGAAAAAGCAAACTTCCGAAAGAGAGATACAAACCTAGAAGAGACCATGAGTTTAAAAAGATCAAGGTACGAGAGTGAAGATTTGTGTCTGAAATGAGATCATTGTAATGGCCAGAAGAAGGTTTTAAAAACCAAAAAGGAGTTTTTATTTCAGAAAGCTGGGTCAAGCGTGGACATAAGAAAAACACAGGATCAGTAAAATTAGGAATCAGATTTGCTTCTGGTGGTGGGGAAACCAAAACTATAAGTTACTTTTGTTTTCCCCTTAGATAATCAGTCTTTAAATGTTTAACTGGTCAGGTACATTACAAGTAAAAACAGAAAGTGCTGGAAAGGTTGGGCAACATCTGTGGACAGAGAAATGCCTAAAAGATTTTGAGTCAAATGTGATTCTTCTTTAGGACTGGCCAATTATTTTTGTCGCTCCACAGATGCCGCCAGGCTTGCCGAGTATTTCCAGCGCTTTGTTTTTCTTCCAGATTTCCAGTAAACACTGTTTTTACATTGGAGATAGAAATGCTGACTGAAACCCAAATTCAGATACATATTAAGGCACGAAAATTGTGCACAGACGTTTATAGGTGATCAAACATTGGGTACAAGTTATTTTATATCTTTGGCCCAAGCATCTGCAATTACACACTCAATAAAAGTATAAAAAATTAGCATATCAAGTAGAATGTGACAGATCTTGAAAACAATGGGCATGGTGATCTTACTGCAGGAAGTGGTAAAATAACATGGTATGCCTGTGCAGTGCTAAATGTTATTAAAATGACTAAACAAAGATGTTTTGAAATCGAGATATCCTTTGTATCAACTAAATTAATCGATTTCAAGGGTTTCACACTAAAAATATTCATGTGTGCCATTTTAGTATTTCAGAGCTATGCTCTAAGAAGCCAAACATTTCAAATAAACTCTGAAAAAGATGAAACAGTCACATATACATTGTCAACTTTAAAGCAGCACAGATGTTTAGACCTCACGAGGTCTTTCAATCACCCGAAATGTGGAATCCTAACTATGGTGCAATCAAGACCCAGATTGGCTTTTGGAGGCAGAGAGAGGACAAAGAATGGTTTGACTTACCACTACTGTAATTACAAAGGCACAAAAATAATGCTTACAACTAATAATGAATAGAATATGTATCCTAAGAAAATTACTGTAAACTTTAATGATTGCATATCTGCATGTCCCATAATATAACTGAGCCTAATTTTCTCATCCGGCAAATGCCTGAAAACAAATATCTTGAAAACAACCAGAGAGAAACACATTTTCCATGAAACATTGGAGATCTTGGTTGCAATGCTTATCAAGAGTCTGCATTTACAAATGAGTTCACAGCATATTCGTCACAGAACCTTTTCCATTGCATACAAAAAATTCAAAGCAGCCCTACTGAGATTCAACTGGCAAGATCAGACAGGGAAACGAGTCTGACTTTTGAATTGGAAATTTTAAATATAGATCTTGGAAGATAAGAAACGAAATAATTGGTATTTTGGCTGCCAATGAGTATGCAATTTTCAAATGGCAATGAAGCTCATCAAACCATTCCATAGTTGCATTAATGCTTTACTTCTTCTCAGTAGCAACAAGTAAACATGTCAGATTCATAAGGCCTATAAGATCCATTGTTTTAATCATCATCTCTTCCTGGCCTTATAGTCAATTGCCAGCCGCTAAAGGTGCATGTCAAACTTTCACTAAGTGCAACAACAAAGAATCTGGTTATGCATTTTTCACTGAAGACAAAGCTATGTATTGTAAAAATGTATTAGATTTAAGTAGCCCTTCCCCCATCAATTCAAAAATCAGATTCTACTTTGATTCTAGCCAAATCAGGGAAACATGTCAAATACATATTGCTCTTTGAAACTTTCCATTCCAAACGTATGAATGAGAATGAACATACCTGATTGGGTGCCATCATCGCTGCAAGAGCAAAATAAAAGCATATTATTATTCATAAGCAATCGCATCTACAAATAACCCGAATTGGAGAGGAAAACAGGCTGCCCTGTAAACTTCACAGATCATACCACACTTGAAGAAACTCTAAACAGGTTATTGTGTCATTTTGTACATTATTCTTTAATAATACATCAATACTGCTGTCTACCCGCCCAAGAATTTTCTCCCATCTCTTTCAAAGCCCTGGACTCCTTTTTGTGTATGATACTGGGTTTCCAATCACCCTTCTATAGCTTATTCATGTAGATATTAGTTATGACTGAAGTGTCAGCAGGCCACTCAACTGCTATGGTAGGTGGGAGTGAGCTATAATTGAGCCTAATTTTCTAATCTGGCAAATGCTATAGGATATCAATCACCAATCTTGCCAGATTGACTGCTCACCAATCCAGAACTAATGAGAGGTCAAAAGCAGCACCAGGTTAATGCCCTATAGGAGACAATAAATTCAATATTCTGTCAGACATCCTTTTAGAGTATGCTCATTAACAATTCTTCAATTTGACTGGTTAAGGAGATACATAGCAGTTTGCTTTGTTCACATGGACCCAGGTCACCTGCAGAGGTCTGTGCCTTTAGGTTCTCTAGGGACTCAGCAAGTCCCAATGCAAATCCCTGCAGGAATGTGAGCAAGTGGAAGTGAAATGAATAGCTAACATTATTCATTCACGATGTGGAGATGCTGGCATTGGCCTGGGGTGGGCACAGCAACAAGTTTGACAACACCAGGTTAATGGTGTTATTTGGTAGCATGAGCTTTTGGAGCACTGCTCCTTCGTCAGGTGAGTGACCTGATGAAGGAGCAGTGCTCCGAAAGCTCGTGCTACCAAAAAAACCTTTTGGACTTTAACCTGGTGTTGCGAGACTTCTTATTATTCATTCACCACAGTGCAAAATTATGTCCCACAGTTAACTGCATTCTCCAATAGTTTGCAGAAACACCAAAGATGTTTCAGAAACATGAAAGATCTCCCACATCTTAAAAACATTCTTAAAACCACAAGAGAGCGTGCAAGAGCAGCGGATTTCTGCATCTACACTACTGAAACTGGTCCCTTAACCCAGATGTATATGTAGTTGTTGATGCTGTGGAGTATAGCCTATGGTCTTTGCCTTGGTCATCAGCTGCAACTTTGTAACACACAAGTGTTTTTAGATCTGTTACCTCCAATGATATTAGGGGCTACTTTAATCTTGCCCTAATATTAAAAGCAACTGAAGCTTCTTATAAAGGGAGTACTGTCACATACCCTGCAAGAGGGTTTAAGATCCTGGTACATTCAGCTCAGTACAACTTACCGATCATATCTGTTCAGAGCCATAGGTGCTTCACACGATATGAAAATGGGTACAATAAGTAATTGCATCCAATTCAGTACATGCTACATGATGGGCAAAGATGACATAGGTATCCCCAAGTAAAAAACGTGCAAGTCAACTCTTAGGAACTAGTTCTCTTTCCAGCACCAAACTCAACTATTCAGCATATTAAACTCCACCCAGTTCTGTTGCATTCATATTTTATGGCTTATTAAAAGTTAATACTCAAGGCAGTCCAAGAGTGTAAAGTGGGCTTGATTAGCATAGGAAAATATTTACAGACCTAGATACATTTCACACTTCGGTGTGTATACCAACCAACTTATTTTCAACACAAGTTGTTTCAATTTTCATATAAATCTAAAAGAAGCATTTTATGTGCCAAACTGCTTGCAATTTCTGTCACTAGTTTCAGAGGCTTGTAATTATGTTAATAAAATATTTCGAATCAATAACCTTAACAATTTAAAAAACCTTAAGTGCATCATATATCCCCTTTCTGTAAAAATATTGCAAAGCTGATGATTTGCCAGTAAGTAGTTGATAAGCATCTTTAGTAAAGACTGGTGAACCAGAGATGGTATTAGCTGTTTACGTTAGGAACTAGTTGGTGCTTTTGGAAGATTAAATTCTATGATCCAGAGAATTCTGCACTCCAAAATACCATTAATTCCATAGCAGTGCTCGTTTTAGACCAAGGTTAATTGGTAGTAGAAGCAACTCAAGATAAAAGAAAGTTTATCATATAATTTAGAATTCCAAAATTGTGTGTGTTCATTCACCAGTCAGCAAGATACTGAGTTACAAGGAAATCCAAGATTCAGTCCCAAATCTGTTCTCACTCATCTGAGTCAGTATTTTTCCTGACAGGTGAAACCAAAATACACAAATAAAAACTACAAAATATCTAACTACATGAACAGTCCCTTTTCATACGGATAGTATGAAATGCACATTCTTTTCTTACCTAAGTACAAGTGGTTTGGGCGTTTTGGGAATTTTATTTTCCTTGTAAACAAAGGATACCACGGCATACGGGCAAACATGTCTTGGATACTGTCTTATGCCTTCATTTCCAAATTCATAGAGATAAAACTGAAAAATTAAAGCAACAATGTTAATAAGCTAACGAAGCAACCAGTTTGTATGCCTGTTTCAATCATATGGTATCAAAAGTAAACTGGTTTATCAACTTCCCAAAAGTACAAACAAATTAAGTCAAATATTTATTTTAGGATGGAAATTACAATGCATAGCCTTCAAGATAGAGAAAGTTTTCAAAAGGTACCTGTGTAAGGTCAAATGCTCTGTAAGTGAACAGTGAAATGACCCTGTTAAGGTTTCTAAAAACATGGCAATCGTGCTTTGGGGTTGGAGGGGTGAAATTCTTGGTGGTATTATCAAAAACAGCTTTTACTCTTCCCTGAAAATTAAACAAATCAAAATTAGACATGTGTTAAAGGCATCATATGGTGCACCATTTTTAAATAATACTACTCCAATCTGATCATAGAAGGACAACCTGCTAGTTTTACAAAGCTGTGGACCAGCAACTAGCCTCCACTCAGATAGCAAGCAAAGATTCACTCAATTATACTTGCTGAGCAATAACCTGCTCGCTCACACTCAGGGTCACTCAGCTCCTGATCTCATTACAACCTTGGATCAAACATGGACGAAAGAGCTGAACGCTAGGGATGGGGGGAGGTGAGAAACTTAGAAAATAGGAGCAGACCATTCAGCCCTTTGAGCCTTCTCCGGCATTCATTATCATGGTTGACCATCCAACTCGGTAACTTGTTCCCACTTTCCCCCATATTCTTTGATCCCTTTAGACCCAAGAGCTATATTTAACTCCCTCTTGAAAACTTACAATGCTTTGGAGAATGATATCACTTACTATCAAGGCAGCATTTGACAGAATGTGGCATCAAAGAGCCCTCACAAAACTGGAGTCAATGGAAATCAGGGGTAAACTCTCTGATGGCTGGAGTCATATCTAGCTCAAAGGAAGATGGTCGTGGTTGCTGAAGGTCAGTCAACTGAGCTCCGGGACATCACTGCAGGAGTTCCTCAGGGTAATGTCCTAACCTCAACCATTTTCAGCTGCATCATCAATGACCTTCCTTCCATCTTAAGGCCAGAAGTAGGGATGTTCGCTGATGATTGCACAATGCTCAGCACCATTCACAACTTTCCAGAGACTGAAGTCGTCCATGGCCAAATGCAAAAAGAGCCGAACAATATCCAAGCTTGGGCTGATAAGTGGCAAGTAACATTCACGCTACATAAGTGCCAGGCAATACCATCTCCAACAAGAGAGAATTCAATGATTGCCCCTTGACATTCAATCCTATTACCATCACTGAACTCCCTACTATCAATATCCTGGGTGCTACTATTGACCTGAAATAATGTAAATATTATGGCTACAAGAGCAGGTCAGAGGTGAGGAATCCTACAGTGAGTAACTCACCACCTGACTCCCCAAAGTCTGTCCTCCACCTACAAGGCAAAATTCAGGCATGTGATGGGATATTTTCCACTTACCTAGATGAGTGCAGTTCCAACACAAGAAGCTTGACATCACCCAGGACAAAGCAGCCCATTTGGCTGGCACCCCCATCTACAAACATTCATTCTCACCACCACCAAAGCACAGTTACAGCCATGTGTGCCATCTACAAGATGCACTACAGCACCTTCCAAACCCATAACCACTACCTTTCAGAAGGACAAGGGCAGCAGACAAATCACTACTTGGAGGTTTCACTCCAAATCACTCATCCTGACTTGAAAATATGTCACTGAGAAATCCTGGAACTCTCCATGACAGCACTGTGGGTGCATCTACACCACATGACCTGCAGCAGGTCTAGATAGCAGCTCACCACAACCTTCTCAAGAGCAGTTAGGGATAGGCAATAAATGCCGGCCTTGCCAGTGATGCTCACATCTCATGAATGATTTTTTTTGTAAATCGTCACTTAAGAAATTCGAAGGATCATCATCCCATTACAAAATTTTGTACTTTAAACACTGGAATCTTTATTCCTGTCTCCTCCAGTCTAACATTAAATCAGACAGAATAAGTACATTACATCGCAAAGGAATGATTTGGAGGTTGGGCTAGGATTGAGAAGTGAAAACAAGAGAAAACAGCTGCCTTAAAAGAAATGAAGTCGGACATTACCTTTATAATTTTGAAAATTATCATCTCTGCCTTCCTGCCGCTTGCCAGAGGATTGGGTTGAAGAACATCACAGTATTTTGAAAGATAAATACCTGGGAGGTGGAAGTCATTAAATCCTCAGTCATTATTTTTAAAGATTTTAATTGACTTAATGAGAAAAACTCAATGCTCAAAAATTTCACAAAGAACTTGAGATAATTTACACTATGCATGTTTAAAAATACCAATTACTATTTCAGTGAATAAATTATTTTTTTTTTACCCATTGTAGGATTTCCAAGAATTGTAACTTTGGAGTGGCCCACAGGCAACCCTTTCTCACAAATGATGGGAATCTAGCCGGAAAAAAGTGATTGAAAAATCAATTAATTTTTAACATATAAACAATTTTTTTTTAAAAAAAGTACCTCTTTATAGCACTGATAGTCATCCAGACTCGAAACATTAGCTCTCATCTCCACAAATGCCGTCAGACCTGAGATTTTCCAGCATTTTCAGTTTTTGTTTCAGATTCCAGCATCTGCAGTAATTTGCTTTTAACCTACTTGATAGGGTTCACTATAAACATCCTGCAAATGATGTAGAAAAACTTCCCTATGGCAGCTGAGTGAATTAAATGTTATGGATGCATGTATAAACACTGTCATGACATTTTAAAGTAGGTATGGCTACATATGATCTCCTGTGGCACACAGCTCCAGGACTTCTACCTATCTATTTTGACCCGAGGTGAAACGATGATTCAAGTTGAGATCTCAGGATCTACGGCACGGAGACAGGCCCTTCGGCCCAAACTGGTTCATGCTGACCAAAATGCCCATCTAATCTAACCCCATTTGCCTGCATTTGGCCCCTATCCCTCTAAACCTTTCCTATCCATGTATCTGTCCAAATGCTTTTTAAATGTTGTCAATGTCCCTGCCTCAACCACTTCCTCCGACAGCTCATTCCACACTTTTACACTTAGTGTAAAAAAAAGTTGCTCCTCAGGTTCCCATTAATTCTTTCCCCTCTTAACTATGCCCTCTAGTTCTCGATTCGCCAACCATGGGAAAAAGACCGAGTGCATTCAGCCTATCCATGCCTCTCATGATCTTATACATCTCTATAAGATCCCCCTCGGTATCCTACACTCCAAAGAAATGTCCTAGCCTGTCCAATCACTCCCTATAACTCAGTCCCTCGAGTCCTGGCAACATCCTTGCAAATCTCTTCTGCACTCTCTCCAGTTAATAAACATCTTTCCTATAGCAAGGCGACCAAAACTGAACACAATACTCCAGGTGCGGCCTCACTAACGTCCCGTACAACTGCAACATAACTTCCCAATATCTATACTCAATGCCCTGACTGGTGAAGGCCAGCATGCCAAAACCCTTTTCACTGCCCTATCTACCTGCGACTCTACCTTTAGAGAACCATGCACCTGAACTCCAAGATCCCTCTGTTCCACAATACTCCTTAAGGTCCTTAAGGCGGCACGGTAGCACAGTGGTTAGCACTGCTGCTTCACAGCTCCAGGGTCCCGGGTTCGATTCCCGGCTCGGGTCACTGTCTGTGTGGAGTTTGCACATTCTCCTCGTGTCTGCGTGGGTTTCCTCCGGGTGCTCCGGTTTCCTCCGGGTGCTCCGGTTTCCTCCCACAGTCCAAAGATGTGCGGGTTAGGTTGATTGGCCAGGTTAAAAATTGCCCCTTAGAGTCCTGGGATGTGTAGGTTAGAGGGATTAGCGGGTAAAATATGTGGGGGTGGGGCCTGGGTGGGATGGTGGTCGGTGCAGACTCGATGGGCCGAATGGCCTCCTTCTGCACTGTAGGGTTTCTATGTTTCTATGTCCTACCATTCACTGTGAAAGTCCTACCTTGAGTTGACTTTCCAAAATACAACACCTCACATTTATCTGTATTGAACTCCATCTGCATTTCTTGGCCCACTTCCCCAGCTGATCAAGATCCTGCTGCAATTTTCGATAACCTTCCTGTCTACAATACCACCTATTTTAGTGTCATTTGCAAACTTACTGATCATGCCTTGTACATTCTCATCCAAATCATTGATATAGATAACAAACAGCAATGGGCCCAGCACTGACCCCTGAGGCACACCATTAGTCACAGGCCTTCAGTCCAACAAGCATTCTTTCACCATTACCCTCTGCTGCCTACCATCAAGCCAATTGTATATCCAAGGTGCCAGCTCTCCCTGGATTCCACGTGATCTAACCTTCCAGAGCAGCCTACCATGTGGAACTTTACCAAAGGCCTTACTGAAGTCTATATAGACCACGTCACCCGCCCTGCCCTCATCAACCTTCTTGGTCACTTCATCAAAGAACTCTGACAAATTTGTAAGGCATGATCTCCCATGCACAAAGCCGTGCTGACTACTCCTTATCAAAACCTGTCTTTCCAAACACCTGCAGGAATGAAACAAGGAAACCAAAATTGTGCCATGTGTGAATCTTTTGAATGTATTATGGTAAAGGAAACCATTAGAATTCCAAGCCAGACCATCTTTATTTTCAAGCAGAAATTTTGTCTACAAAGCAAATAGATCTATTTTTGGGCATTCCCAAATCTTTAAAAATTACTTGAAACACATTTGGACATGATATATCCTAGCACAGGGAATTAAGCTGATGTAGTGAATTGCTGTAGTGTTGTCAGAAAGCCCCTCTGTCATTGTGAAAATGGCAGAAAAGGCTAGAATCTAGAAAACACCCCCCACCAGAAATGGCACCCACCATTGTCACAGTTGCAGGAATAGGATTCACACACGCATGTTTTGCAGAGACAGACAGCTGCCTCCACTTGTGATTTTTGGTATGAGCGGTTTCCAAAACTCAACATGTGCAAATTAGACCTGGTAGGAGGTCTGATCTTCGTAGATTTGTTTCGAGAGCCAGTGTACCCTTCCTGAGAGATCAGTGCTGAGATTTTCCAGCATTTTCTGGAATCTGGAAGTTTCAGATTCCAGAATCTGCAGTATTTTGCTTTTATTATCATGCTGGATATTAAAAGTTTGATCAGTAAGGTCTTGGCATTGTGGGTGGGGTTGAAGATTTATCCTGGAAGCTCAAAACCAGAAGTGGAGTGAAATTAAAGCAAAAATACTTGCCCTATGACAGACTGGTGTTACCAAACAAGAAAATTTGGGAGCAACAAGAGAAGCAGCAAATGCAAACATGTGCTTGGGGAACAAACTGCATCACTGCACTGGACCTAGACTTTGTACAAAACATAACTTCTTAGCATCTATGTGCAATGTCATCATTTTTATATGCCTAGAATCTACTACGCCAACTCTGTAGAACCAACCAAACTTGGCTTCACTGATACAAAGTATGAAGGATGTTTAAATCAATAGCAATTGTTACGCAATTCCAAATTTTCAATTAGGTAAATAACACCTCACTAACAGATAATAAATATAGAGATCCTGGATGTTAACTGTTAAGTTCCAATGTGGACATTTGAGCTAGTTGGCAGTCCTTTATTGGAAAGTGTAGACATGCACTCGGTTTTGTGTCACACTATTTGAAGTATGTGCAACTACTTGCCCTTTTGAATTGGTTTGGCACCAGAGGGCAAAATTAGAACAAAGAAAATTCTCAAATTTAAGTTAAGGCTATCCTGTGCAGTTTATGGAATAGTGCAATCTAATGAAGTCCAATACGGACACAAACATATTTTGATTTGACATAATTCATACACAAGTGTTGGAAATTAAGCATAGGCAAACGTAACAGTTGCACAAATATCAACTGTTGATAGGTGGCTCAGTGACAAAATGGGCAAGATAAAGGTAGTATTCAGTCTAGCTTTTAAAAATTCACAAAATAAAGATATGGTATATACCTGTGAAGCGTCAAGGAGCAAGAATGCATATGATTCTGCCAACTCTTTTTCAGTTCGACCTTCATTTCTCAGCTCCTTCCTTTTTTCTATGTACTGGAAATTTTAAGAAAACATTTCACTCACATGGGTGCCACTGGAAAGAACATATATGTAATAAATTAAATCAAAAAGAATAAATTTACCAACCTCTTTTTCTAATCGTTCGTTGTGAACCATACTAGCTTTCACATAGTTGAAGTTGGCACTGGATGAAGCATCCAAGCAAGATGAATTGAGAATTTTCAAAATGTCTTGTTTGAATTCCCTGGAGCTCACCGGTACTAGGTGACAAAGCTCTGAAAATAAATTTATTCAATTACTGTAATGAAACAATAAATTTTCAGGTACTTTATATTTCTGCTACTTTGTAATGTGATTTTTTTTGTTACATAGGCTACAATGTTTCAGTAAGCATTGTGCTTTTTGCAAAATGACTTCATGCAAAAATAATTTTGAGTATTTTGGTATGCTGCATCGGAATGAGATTTACATTCAAAGTTCACCACAAGCTAAATTCTTGAACTCAGCCATACTATCAAAAAGATGCACACTGCCACAGGGAAGGAAAAAAAAAATCATACATAGAACATAGAACATTACAGCGCAGAACAGGCCCTTCGGCCCACGATGTTGCACCGACCAGTTAAAAAAAAAAACTGTGACCCTCCAACCTAAACCAATTTCTTTTCGTCCATGAACCTATCTACGGATCTCTTAAACGCCCCCAAACTAGGCGCATTTACTACTGATGCTGGCAGGGCATTCCAATCCCTCACCACCCTCTGGGTAAAGAACCTACCCCTGACATCGGTTCTATAACTACCCCCCCTCAATTTAAAGCCATGCCCCCTCGTGCTGGATTTCTCCATCAGAGGAAAAAGGCTATCACTATCCACCCTATCTAAACCTCTAATCATCTTATATGTTTCAATAAGATCCCCTCTTAGCCGCCGCCTTTCCAGCGAAAACAATCCCAAATCCCTCAGCCTCTCCTCATAGGATCTCCCCTCCATACCAGGCAACATCCTGGTAAACCTCCTCTGCACCCTCTCCAAAGCCTCCACATCCTTCCTGTAATGTGGGGACCAGAACTGCACACAGTACTCCAAGTGCGGCCGCACCAGAGTTGTGTACAGTTGCAACATAACGCTACGACTCCTAAATTCAATCCCCCTACCAATAAACGCCAAGACACCATATGCCTTCTTAACAACCTTATCTACTTGATTCCCAACTTTCAGGGATCTATGCACACATACACCTAGATCCCTCTGCTCCTCCACACTATTCAAAGTCCTCCCGTTAGCCCTATACTCAACACATCTGTTATTCCTACCAAAGTGAATTACCTCACACTTCTCCGCATTAAACTCCATCCGCCACCTCTCGGCCCAACTTTGCAACCTGTCTAAGTCTTCCTGCAAACTACGACACCCTTCCTCACTGTCTACCACACCACCGACTTTGGTGTCATCAGCAAATTTGCTAATCCACCCAACTATACCCTCATCCAGATCATTAATAAATATTACAAACAGCAGTGGCCCCAAAACAGATCCCTGAGGTACACCACTTGTAACCGCACTCCATGATGAATATTTACTATCAACCACCACCCTCTGTTTCCTATCCGCTAGCCAATTCCTGATCCAATTTCCTAGATCACCCCCAATCCCATACATCTGCATTTTCTGCAGAAGCCTACCATGGTGAACCTTATCAAACGCCTTACTAAAATCCATATATACCACGTCCACTGCCTTGCCCCCATCCACCTCCTTGGTCACTTTCTCAAAAAACTCAATAAGGTTAGTAAGGCACGACCTACCTGCCACAAAACCATGCTGACTATCACCTATCAATTCATTACTCTCCAAATAACTATAAATCCTATCCCTTATAATTTTTTCCAACATCTTGCCGACAACAGAAGTGAGACTCACCGGTCTATAATTCCCGGGGAAGTCTCTGTTCCCCTTCTTAAACAATGGGACAACATTCGCTAACCTCCAATCTTCTGGTACTATACCAGAGGCCAACGACGACCTGAAGATCAGAGCCAGAGGCTCTGCAATCACTTCTCTTGCCTCCCAGAGAATCCTTGGATAAATCCCATCCGGACCAGGGGATTTATCTATTTTCAGACCCTCCAGAATATCCTGCACATCCTCCTTATCAACTGTAATACTGTCTATTCTACTCCCTTGCAACCCAGTGTCCTCCTCAGCTATATTCATGTCCCCTTGCGTGAACACCGAAGAGAAATATTGGTTCAATGCTTCACCAATCTCCTCCGGTTCCACACATAACTTCCCTCTGCCATCTATAACTGGCCCTAAACTTGCCCTAACCAACCTTCTGTTCTTGACATACCTATAGAACGCCTTAGGATTCTCTTTAACCCTATCCGCCAAAGTCTTCTCATGTCCCCTTTTAGCCCTTCTAAGCTCGCTCTTCAACTCCCTCTTAGCCAATCTAAAGCTTTCTAGTGCACTACCCGAGTGCTCACGTCTCATCCGAACATAAGCCTCCTTTTTCTTTTTAACCAACAAAGAAACTTTTTTGGTGCACCACGGTTCCCTAGCCCTACCAATTCCTCCTTGCCTGACAGGGACATACCTATCACAGACTCGCAGTAGCTGCTCCTTGAAAAAACTCCACATGTCGGACGTTCCCAGTCCCTGTAATCTCCTAGTCCAACCTATGTTTCCTAATTCTCTCCTAATAGCCTCATAATTACCCTTCCCCCAGCTAAAACCACTGGCCCGAGGTTCATGCCCATCCCTTTCCATCACTAAGGTGAACGTAACCGATTTGTGGTCACTATCACCAAAATGCACACCAACTTCCAAGTCTAGCACCTGGTCTGGCTCATTTCCCAGCACCAGATCCAATATAGCCTCACCTCTAGTTGGCCTGTCTACATACTGAGTCAAAAAACCTTCCTGCACGCTTTGAACAAAAACTGACCCCTCTAACGAGCTAGAGCTATAACAATTCCAGTCAATATTAGTCAAGTTAAAATCCCCCATAACAATTGCCCTATTACTTTCACTCCTAAGCAGGATTGACTCCGCAATCCTTTCCTCAACCTCTCTAGAACTTTTAGGAGGTCTATAAAAGACTCCCAACAGGGTGACCTCTCCTCTCCTATTTCTAATCTCCGCCCATACTACCTCAACAGATAAGTCCTCATCAAACCTCCTCTCTGACACTGTGATACAATCTCTGACCAATAATGCTACCCCTCCCCCTCTTCTACCTCCTTCCCTACTTCGACTAAAACATTTGAACCCCGGGACCTGCAGCATCCATTCCTGCCCCTGCTCTATCCATGTCTCTGAAATAGCCACAACATCGAAGTCCCAGGTACTGATCCACGCTGCAAGTTCACCCACTTTATTGCGAATACTCCTGGCATTGAAGTATACACATTTCAAACCCTGCTCCACCCCACCTCTGCAATGCCGTGCATTGCAGTCCCCATCCATGCATCCCTCACTTTCAGCCCCACTACTCAGGATCCCTCCCCCCCCCCGAATCAGTTTAAACCTCCCTGCATGGCCTTAGCAAATTTACCCCCCAGGATATTGGTCCCCTTCTGATTAAGGTGTAGACCATCCTTCTCATAGAGGTCACACCTTCCCCAGTACGAGCCCCAATTGCTTAAGTACCTGAACCCCTCCCTCCTGCACCATCCCTTCAGCCATGAATTCAAACCTTCCCTCTCCCTATTCCTCTCTAAACTATCCCGTGGTACAGGCAAGAGTCCAGAGATAACCACTCTGTCAGTCTTGGCCTTTAGTTTCCACCCCAACTCCATAAATCCCTGCCTAATATCCCCTTCCCCTATCCTCCCTATGTCGTGTGTCCCCACATGTACAATAACTTGTGGTTTATCTCCCTCCCCCCTAAGAGTCCTGAATACCCTGTCAGACACATCCCGGACCCCAGCCCCTGGTAGGCAACACACCAACCCTGAGTCCCTACCTTTAGTTCCGACCCTCCTATCTGTCCCCTTAATTGTGGAGTCCCCAATCACAAGGCCCAGTCTTTTACAGCCCCTAACCACCTGAGCTTTCTCACTCGGCTCACCCCCAGAGATCTGCTCTCTATGCTCAGTTGATTCCTCCTCAACTGTAGCCTCCAGCACCGAAAACCTATTATGGAGGGGAACCGCCCCAGGGGATTGTCTTCCCGATTGCTTCTTACCCCTCCTCCTGGCATTGACCCAAGCCTCATTTCTAGGAGTTACTATTTCTCTATAACTCCTATCAACTTCCACCTCCGCCTCCCGAATTATGCGGAGTTCCTCTACCTCCCCCTCCAGCTCCTTTACACGCTCCTCCAGAAGCTGCAATCTAATGCACTTCTTACAACTAAAATCTCCTGAAACACTACTGGATTTCCTCACCACATACATCCCACAGGAGATGCAGCATACTGCCTGAACTGCCATCCCTGAAGCCATTACCAGCAAGAAAAAAAGAAAACAAAACAAAAAAAAACTTCCCCACACTTCCCCAACTGTCACTCTCTACTGCAGCCCGAGCAGCACTCCCTCACTGAGACACCAACTGTCACTCTCTACTGCAGCCCGAGCAGCACTCCCTCACTGAGACACCAACTGTCACTCTCATTTTGCGCTCAAAATGTGCAGTAAATAAGTCACCTGCTGGATTTATTTAAACCAAAGACGGGGCTACAAAAACCTTTAACAGAGAAAATATCGAACTTAGTGGAGAGTTTTGTGCATTTGACAAGAGATAAAAATTAACTGCCATTTGGAAAAATATGCAAAAGACAAATTCTTGACCAATTTGATCGAGTTCATTGATGGTTGTAACAAAGTGGATTGATGAAGGTAATGGAGTTGATACATATATAGATTTTCAAAAGACATTTGATAAGGTACAATGGACTTGTTGGAAAAACTGAAGCTCTTGGGCTTAAAGGCATAGTGGCAGCATGAGTCCAAAATTAGCCAAGGGACAGAAAGCAGAGAGTAGTGGTGAGCAACTGTTTTTCAGACTGGAGAGAAGAATACAGTGATGTCTTCCAGGTCAGTCATGATGTGGAGATGCCGGCGTTGGACTGGGGTAAACACAGTAAGAAGTTTAACAACACCAGGTTAAAGTCCAACATGTTTATTTGGTAGCAAAAGCCACACAAGCTTTCGGAGCTCTAAGCCCCTTCTTCAGGTGAGTGGGAATTCTGGGAATTCAGAATTCCCACTCACCTGAAGAAGGGGCTTAGAGCTCCGAAAGCTTGTGTGGCTTTTGCTACCAAATAAACCTGTTGGACTTTAACCTGGTGTTGTTAAACTTCTTCCAGGTCAGTCTCAGGGATCACTATTCTGTGTGTACCTATTATTATATCTTACACATCAGATGAAAATTAATGCAGAGAAGTATGGAATCGTGCATTTTGATAAGAGGTGCAATATGAACTAAATGCACGCACACACACACCGGTTTAAAAAAGATGTTAGAAAAGATTTAAACTGCCAATATGCTGGTAAATCCTAATTCAATCATATTTATTAATGTTTCTGCAATGTTATTTAAGCAAGAGAAGTCATTTTGGACTCGAAACATTAACTTGGCTTCTCCCTTCACAGATGCTGTCAAACCTGCAGTTTTTCCAGCACATTGTTTTTATTTCCGATTTCCAGCATCTGCAGTATTTTGCTTTTATATCAGAGGCTGGGTATTCTGTAGCGACTTGAGTTTTTCCACCATCTACAAAGAACAAGTCAGGAGTGTGATGGAACGTTTTCCATTTGCTCAGATGAGAGCTGCTTCATCAAGAAGTTTGAAGACCATCCAGGACAATACAGTCCTCTTGATGGACACCTCATCACCACTTTAAGCATTCACTTCCTACACCATCATTGATGTACTACGGTGCAACTCAAGGTTACTTCAACAGCACCTCCAAATCTGCAACCTCCATTACCTAGAGCGGCCACCTGAGATTTCTGATCAACGTCACACATCACCCTGACTTGGAGAAAATTACTGTTGCTTCACAATTGCTGGGTCAAAATCCTAGAACTCCTCTATAGGATTGTGGGAGTACCTTCACTACATAAGACTGCAGTATTTCAAGGAGGCAGAATACTGCTATCGTCATGGGAAATTGGGGATGGCAATAAATTCCAATGATCACTCGCCAGTGATGCCCATATCTCAAATTAATTTAAAAACTCAGTGGCTATGTTTAAAAGTCAACTTTGCAACTGAACAGTCTGGATCGGATTTAAATCTGTAATGTTTCAAGGGATTTTTAAGTTGTAATATTAAAATCTGTTGTTTGCCATGAACTGCATTTTAGAAAAACATATTAAAACATAAATTAGGAAAAGACCTTTTCCTCATCGAGCACACTATCCATCAATTACTCCATCATACCAAGTTAATTTCCGAAAGAAAATATTCAGCCAAACCCCTCCTGTTTAAAACTAGGCAAAATTCTGTTACTTTACTCTTCATCTTGTATTATTACATCCCATTTTTGTTGGCATCAGGTACTTTATTAAAATGTAATTTTAAAAAACATAGAAATTTACAGTGCCAAAGTAGGCCTTTTGCTCACTGTGCCTGTGACAGCTAAAGTTATCCAGTCTAATCCTTCTTTCCAGTTCTTGGCCAGCAGCATTTCAAATGCATATACAAGTACTAAAGTGCACAGAGAGCTTCTGACTCTATCAGTCTTTCAGACAGAGTTCTAGATCCTCACCACTAAAAATATTTTACATCCTCAACTGTCCACTAATCATAAAATCCCTACAGTGCAGAAAGAGGCCATTTGGCCCATCGAGTCTGCACCGACTACAATCCCACCCAGGCCCTACCCCCATATCCCTACATATTTACCCACTAATCCCTCTAACCTACGCATCGCAGGACGCTAAGGGGCAATTTTTAGCATGGCCAATCAACCTAACCCGCACATCTTTGGACTGTGGGAGGAAACCGGAGCACCCGGAGGAGGAATAGTGTAGATTAGAGGGGCTTTAGATTGGTTTCACTGGTCGGCGCAACATCGAAGGCCGAAGGGCCTGTACTGCGCTGTAATGTTCTATGAAACCCATGCAGACACTAGGAGAATGTGCAAACTCCACACAGACAGTGACCTAAGCTGGGAATCGAACCCAAGTCCCTGGAGCTGTGAAGCAGCAGTGCTAACCACTATGCTACCGTGCCGCCCTTCTACCTTCTACCAATTTGTCTCTCTGGTCATAGACTGCCCCACTAAGGGAAACAGGCCCTTCGTATCCACTATCTAGGTTCCCCGATTTCAAAAACTCAATCAAATCCTCCACAGCCTCCTCTGCTTTAAAGAAAACAAGCCTAGCCAATCCAACCTTTCCTCATTGCAGCATTCCTGACATTTTCATAAAACTCCTGTACATTTTCTCTGTACACTCAGTAAACTGTATACAATGATCTGTGAACAAATTATTGCATAACCTCCATTCAGCTAATAAAGGATGCAGAACCTGTGGATATGCAAGATCTGCTGTCTGGTCTGGCATTAAAACAACAATCACTAGACTTCAAAAATACTTCAAAGGCTGTAAAGCACGAAAGACACATTATACAACTGCAAGTATTTTCTTCCTTTGAGTGAAATATAGTTGACCATATCTGTACCCATAAACATGAGAACCGGCAGGCTTAAACAGATTACCACTACGGTCATAATGTAAAAAAAATACAAATGTAGCACATGAACATTTACCCTGAAATAAGAGATGTTAGTAAATATGGTTGAACTAGGGTTTACCTGCATATAAAATAACATACATTTTACAACACCAACAGAATAGTTGGTCTACGATGGTGTTTATGCTCATCACATACTTCCTCCCACCCTACTTTATATAACCTCCAATCAGCATATCCTTTTAATATAGATATCCAACGTTCCATTAAATGCAGATGTTATTTGTCTCAACTACTCCATGTAATAGCAAATTCCACATTCTAGCTACTCAGTAGGTAAAGAAGTTTCTCCTAAATTTTTCATTATATTTATCAGTGACTATCATATATACCATAACCTCTGCAATCCAGAATCTTGGGACCAAGACATTTCTGGATGCCAAAGTTTTCTGGATTATAGAATAACATCTGAATGATCAACCAGTGTGGGAACCAGAAAACACTGTGGGTATAAATACTTAAACTAAAACGGTAATAAAGCATTATAAACGAGTAATGAAAATTGTTTTACTTATCCAAATACTGTATCTTCCATATTTCCACTCCAAAAAGTACCATATTAAAATGGCGCTGATCACAGAGGGAATGCCTGAGTTTGCTCAAAGAATTTCCAAACAGTTGATATTTCAGAAAACAGACTTCAGAACTGGAAAGGTTCCAGTATGATGCCTAGTTTTGAACTCCTCACAAGTGGAGGAGTTGTCATAACTGTCACATCAAACACCTTTATAATTTTAAAGACATCTATCAAGTCTAATCAAAGTTCATTATAAGTTTAACTTAGCCTCGAAGTTGTTAATTCTATTGCTCTAGAAATATTCAAATAATGGGTTAGCATCATCTCAGAAGAGTGGACAAATTCAGTACAGTAGATACGAAAACGTCTTTCTTGGCTACGCAAATCTTGTCAAGAGTACGGATAGCCATTGCAACAAGACTACCGGAATTTAGCAATCTTACTCAGACCTTTGGGATGCCGGTGTAGCAAGCAGAAATGTATTGTCTCTGGTCAATTTACTTTTATGGGCCAGATATGACAATCTTTATTGTGCATTATAAGTGGGTTGAACGATAAAACTAGAGATGGGTGTGTATTGAGTTCCATTATCCTCTCAGCCATGTATTTCCCATTTGTGAAACAGCTGCAATTCACTCAGTGCTAAGGAATGCAAAGTTTCACAACTAAACCTCTCCAATGTTGCCTAATACTGAATTTACACTATACGTCAAAGCTGTACTGCCCACTGTGGAATTATTAAAAGCAGAACACCATTCACAAATGTATCCAGCTTGAACGCAGTCATTTATAAACCAATTTTTCAGTCACCTTTTTTGAGTCAGGTCTTTTCAGCTCGGAGACTGAAAAGCAGCCTACCACTTTATCGGCCTTATTCTGAAGGTTGGAAGGACAAGACAGGCTTAGCTACACTGCCAATAATTGGGGGGAAAAAAAACATCTTGGGACTCCAGTTTACATAATTCCACACATCAATTTTATATAACCTCTTTGTTCCAGCATATTAGAAATCTTAAGCAAGTGCCAATGCCTCTAACACTAAAATTTTCCTCCTCAACCCAGTTGATGCATAACACATCAACATTTTTGTACTAGCAGTTGTTATAAGAACATAAGAAATAGGAGCAGGAGTAGGCCATCTAGCCCCTCGAGCCTGCCCCGCCATTCAATAAGATCATGGCTGATCTGACGTGGATCAGTACCACTTACCCGCCTGATCCCCATAACCCTTAATTCCCTTACCGATCAGGAATCCATCCATCCGCGCTTTAAACATATTCAGCGAGGTAGCCTCCACCACCTCATTGGGCGGAGAATTCCAGAGATTCACCACCCTCTGGGAGAAGAAGTTCCTCCTCAACTTTGTCTTAAACCGACTCCCCTTTATTTTGAGGCTGTGTCCTCTAGTTTTAACTTCCTTACTAAGTGGAAAGAATCTCTCCGCCTCCACCCTATCCAGCCCCCGCATTATCTTATAAGTCTCCATAAGATCCCCCCCTCATCCTTCTAAACTCCAACGATTGTTTAAACATGCTCATTCCTCCATGCATTTTCAAGTAATTTCACAAAATTATAAACCCTCCAACAAAAAGAGAATCAAAATTATACTCTAGAAGTCAAGTAGTCTTGATCACTTAGTACTATAAATCGTGCTCCTGAAACAGGTCAAAAGCAATGCCTAGCCATATCCATTTCTCTTTTCCCTTTAACATTGGGATGAACAGGATTGGAATGTGAAAACCACTGAATTTTGAGTGGTTACATAAAACAATGCTCAATATTGGTCTTCCTTGGACTGTGTGGCTTTTGCTACCAAATAAACCTGTTGGACTTTAACCTGGTGTTGTTAAACTTCTTACTTCCTTGGATTACCAGAGAGGGAGTCAATTATATGAAATCTGAAATCAAAATTTCTATTCAGATGTTTGTCTAATTATTTTTTTATTTAACATGCCATTAGTAAAATAATTTATGATGTGGTCTCTAAACTTAAGCAAATATATATCTCATACCTAGTAAAAGAGCAAAATACCAGATGCTGGAAATCTGAAATAAAAACAAAAATTGCTGGAAATACTCAGGTCAGGCAGCATCTGTGTAGGGAAACAGTTAACATTCTAGATCAGTGATGACTTAAACAGATCTGATTAAGAATCATCATAAACTTGCAACATTATCTCCACGGATGCAATCTCTTGAGCATTTTCAGCAGCTTGTGTTTTACATCACATATCTAAATCTCCTCTCAACATTAAGAGAACTTCTCTTTTGGAATGAAGAATCCATGTTATTAACAGTGCTTCCCAAACTTTTACCCACTGTGACCCCATTTTGAGGCTTGCCTGACCTCAGAGCAGGAGGGAGGAAGATGGGGGTTACAGCGGAGAGCGCTGGGGGGAGCTGTTTGAGGGCAAGGGGTGATTAAATTACTGGGCTTTTAAAACACTCGTTTTTTTGAAGCGGGAATTAAGCCTCATACTGGTCAGTTATCCCATGCACTGCTGCCTCACAGCTCCAGGGACCTGGATTCGATTCCCAGCTTGGGTCACTGTGTGTGTGGAGTTTGTACATTCTCTGTGTCTGTGTGGGTTTCCTCCCAGTCCAAAGATGTGCGGGCTAGGTGCACTGGTCATGCTAAATTACCCCTTACTGTCCCAGGATGTGTAGATTGGAGGGATAACGAGGTAAATATGTGGGGTTACTGGGATGAGGCCTGGGTAGGATTGTTGTCGATGCAGACACGATGGACTGAATGGCCTCCTTCTGCACTGTATGGTTTCTATGATTCTACATGGATTTGTAAGGATAACGTAAGTTACAAAATCCATCTTATGTTCTAACGAATTGTCAGTTCACAGTCCAGTTCATGTAAACTACCGGGACTTGATGGTTTGAGTTATAAGGAGAGGCTGGATAGACTGGGACTTTTTTCTCTGGAGTGTAGAAGGCTGAGGGGTGACCTCAGAGGTCTATAAAATAATGAGGGGCATAGATCAGCTCGGTAGTCAATATCTTTTCCCAAAGGTAGGGGAGTCTGAAACTAGAAGGGATAGGTTTAAGGTGAGAGGGGAGAGATACAAAAAGGTTCAGAGTGGCAATTTTTTCACACAGTGTGGTATCTGGAACAAGCTGCCTGAGGTAATAGTAGAGGCAGGTACAATTTTGTCTTTTAAAAAGCGTTTAGACAGTTACATGGGTAAGATGGGTCTAGAGGGATATGGGCCAAATGCAGGCAATTGGGATTAGCTTAGGGATTTTAAAAAAGGGCAGCATGGATAAGTTGGGCCGAAGGGCCCGTTTCCATGCTGTAAACCTCTATGACTCTAAACAAATAGTCAAACTGTAGTCAGACATCCCATGTTCTCTGAAACCAAGTGGCAGATGCCACCCGAAAAAACTTCTATGGTTTGCTCATCAACTCCTCCCAGAGGCTTTTCATGCTGTGCGCCAACTGGTCTGGATCTGTGTCTCCCACAAGGGTTTCCAATGAGCTCTGACGAAGGGTCATCTAGACTCGAAACATTCTCTCCCCACAGATGCTGTCAAACCTGCTGAGATTTCGCAGCATTTTCTGTTTTTGTTTCAGATTCCAGCATCTGCAGTATTTTGCTTTTCTCTCAGGGTATTCAATCTTCACTCTCAAAGTATGTGCCTTGGAATCTTTTCCCAAACTACACTTTCTCTCAACGTCTTCACCAAGGATCAACCTGTCTTTGTGGTATTCTTCTGCCCTGCCAAATGCATTCAAGCTTTGCCTTTCACGGTCTCCCAGGTACCCAGCTATGCCAAAGGGACACCACTGTTTCACAAGCACTTAGTAAGGAGTCATCAACCTTCCGATCACCATGGATCTCTGGTTTCTTACAATCCAAAATTGTCCCAGGTCTGCCTTGTTCTTAACACACAAATACCTTAATTTGGGAGTCTTTCTCTGCTCCTCACTAAGTTTTTCCCCAGGTTCCTGTTATTTTCCTTTGACCAGAAGCTCTTCTTGGAACTTACTTGTGTTCTTCTCTCTGATTTTGGGACGTTTCTGTCCTTTAGCTTCAGGGTCTTGCTTTCTGTCCGTGTATTGTTCTGCTTGATCTGGCAATTTCTGTGGAATGCAACTTTCTTGTAGGTCACCTTGTTCCAACTGAATTCAAACTGCTTTTGCTTTTCTGTGTGAACCTTAGGTTGCTGGGCAATAGCCCATTTTATTTTTGCCCCGAGTTATATAAACCTAATTAAAAGCAGGCACGTAAACAAACTCAGACTTGGACACAATTTTTAAAAATGAAACTGACTTAAAGCTATACCTTGTTCTTAACACACAAATACAAACAAAAATTAACCTATTTCCTAACACTATCTTTATGGTTGATTGCATCAATTTATGAAACTGTCCTGTACCATATCACTGAAGTACTGCTTATGAAAATGTAAGCCACATCCATTTGTTCTTGAACACAGCTAGACTCTGCAGCAATGCAAATGTCTAAAAGGAATGTGCCTTGTTTTTGGAGGTGGTGACAAGACTGGAAAAACAGGTGTGTTCTGTTTAGAACTGAACTAATTAATGGTGTGGTCCAAAACCATGACAAGCTTTGATAATTTCTTTGTTTACTGTTTCCACTGATAGAACAATCAGTAACCTGAAAATAAATTAAAAAGACAATTGGTAAGAGAACCAGAGACGAGAATTGTTTAAATAAATGCAGGGAAGTGGGATAACTGAAATGACTTCATATTAAGATTAATACGAAAACGTGTATTAGTAGGTTTTGAATTAACATTCTTGGAGCAGGCAAACTAACAACATTAGAATAGTCAAATGCAGTGAGCTCTTTTTCTGGGCAAGATGGGAAATTTAACCAATACTATAGATATGATGTGATATGGGACTGGTACTCTGGGAACCTAGCTATCTATAAAGCTTCATGCTCTTTGTAGCAGCATGGGTAAACAAGGTGTTAAGGAGATAAGGAAACAAGCAGGGAATTATTAGGTCCCAGACACTAATGAACCTCCTGAGGTCAAAAGCTAAGATAACAGGAAGCATGTGCAAGCATGAACGGCTCCATTCATTAATTAGATTGTGTAATGTATGGGCTAAAGCAACATCAGCCAGCAACTGCAACAATGTATTGCAATGTCAGAATCAAGAACTTTAAACCGTGACACGGACTTGTGGTTCCTAGGAAAGCAACCAGAATAGTGGATTTCTCCCAGTATATGCTTGAATATAATCTTTGCTTACTCAAAGACTTGAGAATGGTATTTTATCACAACAGCAGCAAGTTACCTAATAGTAATTTTCAAAAAGGTAACTGGATAAATACATGAAGAGGAGAAAAATCATAGGACTATGGGGAAAAGAGCAGGGTAGTGGAGTTAAATTGGTAGCTTTTTCAAAGGGTCAAATGGACTCTTCCTGTGTTGCAAGATTCTGCAAGCTGGTATTTCAAATTAATTTTAAGACATCTCCAAATAGCTACAAAGATCGACCATCAGGTGACAACTCAGCTGTGATGGTCATTGCAGATACATCTGAAGTCTGGAAATTGATGCAAAAAAGTTTGCAAATGATGCAGAAATGTTAGATTTCACATAGTGGTTTAGTGTTACCATTGACTGATTATATAGCACTTATATCTATCTAATATATACCACACACACATTTATATACACACGCACTCACTAACACATCCTGCTCTCATCTGCTAATACTGCTCATTATTCCAAGATCATCTGGAATGCAACGGGAATTATTTTCTTGACTCAAAACTTCTTAAAATGTCTCTGCCCTGTCCCTTCCACCCTCACCTCCAACAAGTGTGAGGAGCTCATGGACTTTGTCACTAAAACTGAGATAATCAGGTCAACTGCCTCTGTCAAATACCTCCCTTCCACTAGCCCTCCTTGCCAAGCTTCCTATAATGCACATCCCCCCACTGCCCTAGTCCTGAACTTGACTCTTTCTCTTCCATTTCCCCTTATTCTCTCTGAGCTCATCTTGTCCATGGGACTCACCACCTCTTCCCACAATCACCTTTCCATTAAACTGATCATCCAACTTTCCCTCATAGACCCCATGTTAGGTGACTCTCTCTCTTCAGGTTTTGCCCCTGTTCTTTAAATCTACCCATTGCTGCTTCCTCGTCAAAATAAAAATCCTTGATCCTGTCAAATCCACCTTTCTTCTCCAAATTTAATTTTGTAGTCATCTTCCAAATCGGTTCCCACCTTTCCCAGACTCCATGTTTGAATCCCTTCTAATCTGGTTTTTGCCCCTACTACAATACCAATACATTTATCCAAGTCACAGTGACATCCTAGGTGACTGTGACAAAGGTAAACTTCCCTCATCAACCTGTCTGCAGCTTTTGAATTGTTGATCCCGTCCTCCTCCTCCTCCAATGCGTCTTCACTGTCGTCAATCATGGGTGGGACTGCTCTGGCCTGGTTCCAATCTAGCCATAGCCAGAGAATCATTTGCAATGGTTCTCTTCCCCCTGCACCCCTTCTCTGGCATTATCTCTCTTAATTCTCATTCAGATGATATCCCTCAACTACGTCACCCAAAGGCACAGCATACTTTTCACATGTACACTGACGATACTCAGCTCTGCCCGACCACCTCAAGGTAATACTGGCACAACATTCTGCATTCTCCTTTCCTTCCCTATGTACAGTATGCTTCGTCTGTATAGTGCGCAAGAAATACTTTTCACTGTATACTAATACATGTGACAATAATAAATCAAATCAAATCTATCGACTCCTACAATGTTGCTAAATTATCAGATTGCTTATCCAACATCCAGTACTGGATGAGCAAAAATGTCTTCCATGTAAATATTGAAAAGTCTGTAGCTGTTTTTTCAGTCCCCACTCCAAACCCCGCTCCCTAGCTACCATCCCATCCCTCTCCGTGGCAACAGTCTGAAATTAAGCCTGTCTGTTCACAGCCTTGGTGTCATATTTGATCCCAAGATGAACTCCCTATCTCATTCACACCATCAAGATCACTTTTTTCCACCTCGAACATCGCCTGAATTCATTTGTGTCAGCTCACCTGCTGCTAAAACCCTCATTTGGGCCTCATTTGTTCATTGCTACCTCTAGACTCAACTATCCTGGCTGGTCTCCCACATTCTACCCTCCACAAATCACCCAAAACTCTGCTGCCCATGTGCCTTAACTCCATGTCTCGATCCCCTATCACTTGTGTTTATTGACCTCCACTGGCAACAAACTCATCATTTTCAATTACCTCCATGGTCTTCCTCATCTCTAAACTCCAACCCCCACAGGTCTCAGAGGTAGCGTTCCATGCTCCTCAAATCCTTGCTACTTGTGGATTGACAATTATAATTGCCTTCAATTTTGGAATTCTCTACCTCATTTGCCTCATTTAAGGGACTCCTTAAAACCTACCTCTTTGATTAAACTTTTGATCATTCTTTTTATTCTTGCCCTGGAACTGAGTGGCTTGCTAGTCCATTTGAGAGGGCAGTTAAAAGTCAACCACATTGTTGTGGATCTGGAATCATATGTAGGCCAGACCAGGTAAGAACAGCAGATTCCTTCACTTAAGGATATTCATGAACCAGGTGTGTTTTTATGATAATTGATGATGGTTTCATAGTAACTGTTACTAGCTTTCAATTCCAGATTTTAAATCCACCAGCTGCCATAGTGGGATTTGAACCTGCGTCCACAGAGCATTAGAAACATACATAGAAAATAGGTGCAGGCTGGGCCATTCAGTCATAGAATATCATAGAAACCCTACAGTACAGAAAGAGGCCATTCGGCCCATCGAGTCTGCACCGACCACAAACCCACCCAGGCCCAACCCCCATATCCCTACATATTTGCGCACTAATCCCTCTAACCTACGCATCTCAGAACACTAAAGGCAATTTTTAGCATGGCCAATCAACCTAACCCACACATCTTTGGACTGTGGGAGGAAACCCACGCAGACACGAGGAGAATGTGCAAACTCCACACAGACAGTGACCCAAGCCGGGAATCGAACCCAGGTCCCTGGAGCTGTGAAGCAGCAGTGCTAACCACTGTGCTACCGTGCCGCCTTCAAACCTGCTCCACCATTCATTATCATGACTGATCAGCAAATTCAATATCCTGATCCTGCCTTCCCCCATATCCCTTGAGCCCTTTAGCCCCAAGAGCTAAATCTAATTTGTTCTTGAAATCACAATGCTTTCACCTCAACTACTTTCTGTGGTAGTTAATTCTACAGATCACCACTCTCTGGGTGAGGAAATTTCTTCTCACCTCTGTCCTAAAAAGGTTTACCCCTTATCCTCAAACTATGACCCCCTAGTTCTGGACTCCACCAACAGAAACATTCTGCATCTACCCTGTCTAATCCTGTTAAAATTTTAAGTTTCCATGAGATCCCTCTCACCCTTCTAAACTCTAATGAATATAATCCAAACCGGCTTACTCCTGCCATCCCAGGAATCAACCTGGTGAACCTTCGCTGCACTCCCTTTATACCAAGAACATCCTTCCTCAGATAAGGAATCCAAAACTGCACACAATACTCCAGGTGTCACCAACACCCAGTAAAACATCTCTATTCCTATACTCAAATCCTCTCACTACTGCCTGCTGTATCTGCATGCTTATTTTCAGCAACTGATGCACGAGGACACCAAGATCTTGCTAAGCATCCACCTCTCTCAATGTACAAAGAATAATCTGCCTTCCTATTTTTGCTACCAAAGTGGATAACCTCACATTTATCCACATTATACTGCATCTGCCATGTATATGCCCACTCACTCAGCCTTTCCAAATAACACTGAAGCATCTCTGCATCGTCCTCACAGCTTAACTTCCCACCCAACCTTATCTGCAAATTTGGTTCAGCAATTTTAGATCATAACCTATACCCCCATCCTGTTCTGCTAGTTACTTTTTTCTCTCAATTGCTTTACTTGTAATCTTTGCTATCATAGAAACAGGAATAGGCCATTTGGCCTTTCAAGCCTGCTCTGCCATTCATTATCATGGCAGATCAAACTGCATGAAATATTTTGTCATTATATCAGTTCTGCTGTTATCACAGAGCTTTCCCTTTTGTTTTTCTAACACCTCCCAACCCCATCATTTCTGACTTTCCTTGACTCTGATGATTGGTACAACCTATCTACCTGACATCTTGGCCACTAAGGAGCAATTTAGCATGATCAATCCACCTACCCTGAGGGGAAACCAGAACACCCGGAGGAAACCCATTCAAACATGGGGAGAATGTGCAAACTCCATGCAGTTATCCAAAGCTGGAATTGAATCCAGGTCCCTGGTGCAGTGAGGCAGCAGTGCTCACCACTGTGCCACCATGCCACCCCCATTATAATCACTGCTTTCGAAATGCTGTGCCATGAAATTTTTGATGATGCATTCTTAGCAACTTCCCTACTACCAAAGGTAGGCTCACTGGTCTATAGTTCCCTGCTTTCTCGCGACCTCCCTTTTTTAAAGTCTGGGCTTCTGGAGTACTAGTCTCGTGACATTGCCTCTATGCCAACGTCTCCCCTGATCTGACTTAATATATCCTTCTAGGACTCTGATTGCCATACTTTTTTTTTAAAATAATGCTGCTGCAAAGCACCTTGGGATGTTTCATTCTGTTCAAGGCATTATATAAATTATACACAAATTACAAAGCTATAGTACATGCACCAATAACAACTAACAGAAAAAAAGTAAATAATGCACTTCTACAGAGCACCTTTCACATTATGTCCCAAAACATTTCCCAGCTAAAAGAATCATTTTAAAAATGAATGCAATCATTGTAATGTAGGCAAATATGGTAGCCAAACTGCAGAGCTCACAAAAAAGCAATGAGATCAACTAAATCTGTTTTAGTGATACTGGCTGAAGAATAAATGTTGACTGAAGGACAAGAAAAATCATCTGTTCTTCTTTTGATGTCTTAAAGGAATCTTTTATCTCCACCAAAGATGACAAGGCAGTCACTTAGATAGTCTCATCTAGAAGACAGCATCTCCAACAGTGGAGTTCTTCCTCAGCACTACAATGCAGTGGGACAGGAACCCATGATCTTCTGGCTCAGAATTGAGAATGCTACCATTGAGCCAAACTTAAGTCTTTGGCATTGTCAATTCAATTTCCACCCTTATCAAGTACCTCAATATTAGCAGGGGTCACAATTGACCTCGAGAATCCAGAATAGGATAAGGAAATGACTTCCAATCCCAAACATCATTAGAACATCCTTAGCAGCATTGTGAATACAGTATTTAGCAACAACAGCTTTTGTCGACAACGACTGCCAATTACTACTTAGACTCAAACCATTAAAAATTGTGATCTGGACAAAGCAGAGGGCTGACAGCATCCGTGGAACATATAAAGCTTTTTCTCTAGAGAAGTCTTGTGCCAACTGTTTGTAATATTTGACGAACACTCAATTTTGTCCAGGCTGCCCACTTAATCAACATCTTCCACCTTCAGTATAACTGAAGAACGGCATTAAATTCCTCCATTTACATCATATTAAAGTGGGAATGCTAGCACTGTTGTGCAAAAAAAATGTAGTTTAAATCTTCTTTGCAAAGCATGCCATCTAATTCTGCCCCAAATAACAGTCTTAAAAAAACATTCAATTCTAAATAAGGATGCTAACAACGTTAGATGAGTATCAATGACAATGATGTACAGTCATCACCATGATTTTTTTTAAACCAGAAAACAATTTCTATTTATGAACTTTTTCATACTGGGCAGTCTTGAAGAATCATATTCAGAATAGGCAAAGCAGAAAGGTTTCAAAATACCATCAGGATTTCTTTTTTGAATGTGAAGTTAATGTAAAAGCAATACAGGGTGAATATAAAAATAAATGAGTTGCAGTTAGGAATACAACATACAAGGAGAATAATTGAATTACCTCACACTGTATTGAAACCCGAAGACCAGGTGACTACAGTTAATCATGGAGGCTTCCAGGTAGTTCCGGTCTCAAACACTGCATACGCTACTTTGACGTGCAGTGCCTTACATTGGTACGCACAGTTGCTACTTTGCAAATAAGAACCAACAAGCAGCAATCAGATGGCTATTATTGGTTTAAACACAGATAACATCCCACTCTCTCTCAAACAGTGACATGGGATCGCAAGCTTCCACTAGCTTTCAATTAACACCTCAATTTAAGGATAGAATAGATGACAGTGCAACTCTCCAGAACTGTAGCCCAGATTGTGTGGTCCAATCCAGTGTGGGGGGTTTAAAACAATTTAATGAAATGGACCCACAATGCTCCTTTAATCGCAACCAGCGCAGGCATAACAATTTATCCATTCATTTGTTGAATGCTCAGACAATCTAGTTTTTCTATATGGTGGAAGCATGTCATTTGACCTAAAAGAATCTACCACACCCAAACCAAAGAGCAATTTATACAAGACCAAATAAGTTCAAAAACACCTCAATCTCAATTTAGATGCACTGCTGGTATCATGATGCTGAACATTAGAATTACAGGTAGAGTGTCTAAAACCAGCAATCAAAATTATACATAATAAAGAAATAAAGTTTGAAAAACTTAAGCTAATGAAGGTGGACTCGCAGGCTGCACTGGATTCAAAGTACAGATACACTAGTAAAGCTACCAGACAACCACAGCTGCGGTTGGGTGAGGTCAAGGGTCAGAACATTATAAAAGACCGATGCACACAGCCAACTACTAGTCTCAGCACCTAGCCGAATTGTCCTGCTGAGTTTTATTGCGCATTTCATAATTAAAATTAATGTATACAAAGCTGGACAGCAGGATTTGAGACACAAAGATGACAAATGTTAGTAAACGCGTTGTCAAATAATGTAGCCAAAAGATTCGCTCTGAAAAAGTGGGATTAGCCACATTCCAATTTCATGAGTGCTTTGAAAGGCTAACAATCTAGTTGCTAGGTAATTTCACATTTTCAAGAATACTGCATCCAGTAGATATGCAACATTGGTTACCAACACACAAATTATCTAGTGCACAAGCCACACATATAACCACAAAAATCGCATACAGAAGTTGTTTTGTTGCAAGGTTTAGCATCAGTTCACAAGCAATCAAAACAGAAAAAATGAACTATTTTCAAGTTTATGCATATTCCAAACAGCTGGCTGAAATATATGATCCTCTTTCATTGCAGCCAACAATCAAGTACAAATTCTATCTACTAATCTGTTAACAAGTGGGAGATATCCTGGTCATCACTCATCCTCCAATACCAAAGATAATCAATTGGTCATTCATCTCAATGGGCCAGAAATTAAGGTATCAGAATGTCCCACACAAAGCACTACGATTTTATTTCCTGGCCCTTTAAATCGTGTTATTTTTCTACCACAGATTGCAAGAATGCAAATTAATAAAAGCAAGGCAATGTCAATGAGGCATCTGAAACCTCATGAACATTGGGTTCAATTGTCCATTGCCTTAACCAATGAAACTCAGGAATAGCCAAACTGAATGAGAAGAAACTAGGGCAAATTAAAGCCAAATTGGATGCCAAAAGAGAAACAGAGCAGGAAAAGAAGACACGATTGAGAGACAGGAAAGATTTCTTTTCAAAGCACCTCTGGAATTAACTCACTGCCTGTGGGAATGCAACTCTAGCACGTCAATTATTTCCTTTCTGAGCTTCCAAAGTTGAGCTGTCAGGATCCATGAATTCCATCATTAACAGGGTTCTTATGTAATAAAATTTCAGCTCAAATACATTTACAATGCTAAATCAAGCTATTTCTCAGCACTTGGAGCTTCTGGTCTTGCAAAACCAATGGCAAACCATTGCACATTGGTCAATTTCTGGCAATTCACAATTCTCATGGCGTGCATCTTTTCCTCACCACAAAATTTTTTTTTAAATGTACCAATAACAATAGGCACCATGAACTGGTCATTACTTTTCCAATTTCAGGGCCATTGCTGCAATACAGTATATAAACCCAGTCAAGTTTGCTTCAAAATTACTTAATGCAAAAAAGTGATTAATTGAAGTGCTCTTGGACATTGAGGGTAAGGAAGGAGATGCATGAGAGAAAATTAGACTTTTATTTCCACGTTTCTTACACTGTTGATGAGTTGGGCAACACATCATTAAAATTTAATTCAGTTGGATCCTATGGCATTTAATTAGGCAACTCGGAATATAGGAACGTTCATCATTTCTTAGCTAACACAACCCAGCCAGATAAATGATAATTTATTGCAAATGTAGATTTGCTGTCATGTTATACTTTGAACAAATAAAGATTAAAACATCTATATAGGCTTTTGAGTGATAGAAAGTCTCAAGGTGCTCCACAGCAGCATTAATAAGCAACGTATGAACCAAGCCACATAGGGAGATATTCGGTAAAATGATCAAAGCTTGGTCAAGGAAGTAGGTTTAAAGAGTGTCTAGAGAAGCAGAGAGTTGCAACAAAGATATTCTAGAGGTTAGAGCCTAGGCAACGGAACGCATAATGTATTTAAAATTAGGGATACACAAGGGGCCTGTATTAAAGTGCAGATACCTTGGAGGACTGTGGAGCTGGAGATTACAGAAACAGGGAGAGCGAGATTTGAAACATAGAAGATTTGAAATCAAGAATTAAAAATGTTAAAATCAAATCATTGCTTGATCACAACCAATGTAGGTCAGCAAGCTTGGGGGTGATAGGGTAACGGCTCTTGTGGCAAGTTAAGAACGGGTAGCAGAATTTTGAATGACATCAAGATTGGATTACCTCAAGTTTATGGAGGTTAAAATATGGGAGATGAGTCAGGAGTATGTTGGAATAGTCAAATCTAGAGGTAACAAAGACATGAATGTGGAATTCTGCAACAGATGAGCTGAGACAGGGGTGAAGTTGGGCCAAGTTATGAAGGTGGGACAATGAAGTCTTAATGATGGCACACCTATATAGAAACTGAAATAAGCAGGAGGCGGCCATTCGGCCCTTCAAGCCTGCTCCACCATTCACTTTGATCATGGCTGATCAGCGAATTCAATATCCTGGTCCCCCCTCCCCCTCCCATATCCCTTTAGCCTCAAAAGCCATATCTAATTTCTTCTTGAAATCAGACAATGTTTTGGCCTCAACTACATTCTGTGGTAGTGAATTCCACACATTCACCATCCTCTGGGTGAAGAAATTTCTCCTCACCTCTAAAAGATTTACTCTTTAACCTCAAACTGTGACTCCTAATTCTGGACTCCCCCACCATTGGGAACATTCTTTCTGAATCTACCCTGTCTAACCCTGTTAGAATTTGAAAAGTTTCTATGAGATCTCCTCTCACTCTTCTAAACTCCAGTGAATATAATCCTACCAATTTAGTTTCTCCTCATATGTCAGACCTGCCATCCCAGGAATCAACCTGGTAAACCTTCACTGTACTCTCTATAGCAAGGACATCCTTCCTCAGGTGAGGACACCAAAACTGCACACAAAACTCCAGGCCTCACCAACGCCCTATACAATTGCAGCAAAACTCAAATCTTCGTTATGAAGGCCAACATACCATTTACCTTCTTTACTGCCTGCTGTACCTGTGTGCTTACTTTCAGCGACTGATACACGAGGACTCCAAGGTCTCACTGAATATCCACCTCCCTCAATTCACACCCAGTCAAGTAATAATCTGTCTTCCTATTATTGCTACTTAAATGGATAACCTCACATTTATCCACATTGTACTGCATACGCCATGCATATGCCCACACACTCAGCTTATCCAAATCACGCTGAAGCATCTCTGCATCCTTCTCACAATTCACCCTCCCACCCAACTTTGTATCATCTGCAAATTTGAAGATAATACATTCAGTTTCCTCTTCCAAATCATTAATATATGTGAACAGTTAGGGTCCTAGCACAGATCCCTGCAGAACCCCACTAGTCACTGACTACCAATCAGAAAAAGACCCATTTATGCCAAGTCTTTGCTTCCTATCTGCTAACCAGTTTTCCATCCATCTCAAGATATTACCTGCAATCCCATGTGCTTTAATGTGAGTCGGTTATGTGAGACCTTGTTGAAAGCCTTCTTAAAGTCTAAATAAACCACATCCATTGGTTCTCCTCTGTCAACTCTGAGTTATATCCTCAAAGAATTCCAATAGATTTGTCAAGCATGATTTCCCTTTTGCAAATCCATGCTGACTTTCAACCTTACAAAGGTTGAAAGCTCATCAATGTGACACCAATGTTGCCAACAGACTGACTTAATCTCAGACCACAACCAGTAAAGAGCTGAAGTCAGTAGCCACAGAATGGAGTTTGGAGTGGGAACCAAAACAATAGTTTCACTCTTCCCAATATAATCAGAGGGAATTGTTGCTCATCCAGCACCAGATGTTGGCGAAGCTATCTGATAACCATGGAGAAGTTAAGAGAGGTAGTGATGTGTACAGATCCTTGTCAGATACCAGAGGTAAGGTGAGAGGCCAGGAAGATAAACCATTGCAACGGACTCTCTGGCTATGACTAGATAGTTAACCAGGTGAGAGTAGTCTCACTCAAGTAGACAATAATGGAGAGACATTGAGAGAGGATGGTGTAGTCAACAATGTCATTGGTTGCAGACAGGTCAAGGAGGAGAGAAAAGTTCATCTCTGTCAGTCACATCTGTGTTGTTGGTAATACATTCAGTACTGTGGCCGGGGGGAGAAACCTGACCAGAGGGATTCAAACATGGAGCTCCAGGAAAGCTGAGAATGGACTTGAGAGAAAAGGGAAGTTGCAGGTGAGACAGTAGTTGCAAGAGCGGGAGTCAAAAAAGATTTTTTCAAGGGGAGGGATGGCAATGACAGCAGATTAAAATTAGTAAACCATTATATTTTGTCACAGCAGCCAATCAGTTCAGATACCACAGCAGCACAAATACTGCAAGTTATCAACTGGTCAAGTATAAAGTTCCAATTATTTATTCCACGTTAACATAGTCTGCATGAGGTTCATATATGTCCAAGGCCATCATTCAATAGATAGATACAGCAAAGGATCAGGGGCAAGGGAAGATAATTTTTTCCCCAGACACAGCAAGCTGTTCCAACTTGTAGTACGCTGCCTCCACTATAAAATAAACGTTTGGGGGCTATGGGGAAAAAAGTATCAGCGAGACTAATTGGAAAGCTCTTTCAAACAGCTGGCATTGGCACTATGGGCTGAATTGTCTCCTTTTCTGTAGTGATTTCAAGTAACATGTCAACTGTACACAACATTTTATTATGGCTTTAAGTCCACTGATTGCATAATTACATCTTGTATACCACTGATGTGACAAGGTACTTCATAGATCAAATTATATGGCAGCACTTCCTCTTTATGTAGTGCACCACAGAAAGTGTTACAGAACTGAAGCTGACCTCCCAAATTTGGTAGCCTTTCAAAAGGTGCACATTTGCTATAAAGGAAACCACCAGTAGCATCCCATCCGAATTTAGTCAATTCCAATGGCATTTGGAAAACGCTGAAACTATTCTCGAGATAATAAACAACCACACGCTTCCAGCATCTTCCACCGGACCCAAAACCCTACATGAGGCCGGGACGGACAATCCCAACTCATATGGTCGGGTTAACAAGACAAAGAAATGGGTGTTCCGTCAAATAAAACCGAGTGAAAGAGGGTCAGCAACGCCCATACTGCATCACTGTGGATGAAGATGAAATCTGAAGTGCGACGAAACGGGCCAGAGACTCTTCAGAAGACCTTGCATAAAGGCAAGTACGAGCGCCCCATCGGCTTGGAGCTACCATAAAGGTCTGGCCAGGTCACCACACTAAGTACGGAATTCCACATTTCAGATCACATGCTGGCTTTCTCTGGTCCATTTGGCACTTACCTGTTTTTCCCCTCAAGAGCCAGAATCAAAAATAAAGATTGAGTATTTATTTTCTCATTTGCTAACATTCCCTAATTAAGAGGAAGGAAGGGGGTCTGTTCTTCCCCCCTCCTCACTTGCCGCTCTCCAGCAACGAATTGTTGGCCGGTTGCATCAAGAGGTGAAACTCTGTGCGCTCTGCGTGTTAACACATTTAAAAAGCACCTTTCTTTTCTTTGTTCTTCTTGGGGATCTGAAAACTCTTCCGAACGTGATCTTCGGCGGTTTTGTGAACGGCGGAGGCTCCGTGCTCCTCGCTTTCGGCAGCGAGTGGGTGAGGAGCGGGAGCCGTGTCGGCTCGGAGCGGCCCGGGCCCGGGGCCTGGTGCCGCCGCCAGCGGCCCGCTCGCTGCTTCGCCATTTTGTTGTTTGGATTTCGAGGCGTTCCGGAGGAGAGACGATGGCTTCGCCCTGCCGCCGGCTCTGAGGCCGCTCTCGCCGCTCGGGTGCCTCTCCCGGCCGTCCTCTTTCAGAACCGGGAGCCCACTCGCCTCAGTCTCGCTATGAGAAGCCATTGTTTTTTTTTGTATATATATGTGCTAGGTTTTTAAGCGGGTTGTGTGTGTGTGTGTCTGTCAGCAGCGCCGCCGCCGCCTCTCTAATCTCCCTGCGCCATGCTCCCTCTGCTCCTTCTCCTCGCGCACTGGGGGGTGGGGCCACGGCCGCCAGCCAATCACACAGCGCCTGGCTGCGCGCCGTATAAAAGGGGCGGCTGGCGCAGGAAGGTCATTATTTGAGCAGCGACGGAGGTGGGCAGCACAACCCAGCCCAGCCAGGGAGGTGGGCAGCACAACTCAGCTTAGCCAGGGAGGTGGGCAGCACAACCCAGCCAGGGAGGTGGGCAGCACAACCCAGCCGGGGAGGTGGGCAGCAGAACCCAGCCCAGCCAGGGAGGTGGGCAGCAGAACCCAGCCCAGCCAGGGAGGTGGGCAGCACAGCCCAGCCAGGGAGTGGGCAGCACAGCCCAGCCAGGGAGGTGGGCAGCACAACCCAGCCCAGCCAGGGAGGTGGGCAGCACAACCCAGCCAGGGAGGTGGGCAGCACAACCCAGCCAGGGAGGTGGGCAGCACAACCCAGCCCAGCCAGGGAGGTGGGCAGCACAACTCAGCCCAGCCAGGGAGGTGGGCAGCACAGCCCAGCCCAGCCAGGGAGGTGGGCAGCACAACTCAGCCCCGCCAGGGAGGTGGGCAGCAGAACCCAGCCCAGCCAGGGAGGTGGGCAGCACAACCCAACCCAGCCAGGGAGGTGGGCAGGAGAACCCAGCCCAGCCAGGGAGGTGGGCAGCAGAACCCAGCCAGGGAGATGGGCAGCACAACCCAGCCAGGGAGGTGGGCAGCACAACCCAGCCCAGCCAGGGAGGTGGGCAGCACAACCCAGCCAGGGAGGTGGGCAGCACAACCCAGCCCAGCCAGGGAGGTGGGCAGCAGAACGCAGCCCAGCCAGGGAGGTGGGCAGCAGAACGCAGCCAGGGAGGTGGGCAGCCCAGCCAGGGAGGTGGGCAGCACAACCCAGCCCAGCCAGGGAGGTGGGCAGCAGAACGCAGCCCAGCCAGGGAGGTGGGCAGCACAACCCAGCCCAGCCAGGGGGATGGGCAGCCCAGACAGGGAGTTGGGTAGCACAGAGCCCAGCCACATGGGCAGCCCAGCCAGGAGATGGGCAGCACACAGCCCAGACAGGGAAGTGGGCAGCACAGAGCCCAGCCAAGGAGGTGGGCAGCCAAACCTCCAGCCCATTCAAGGAGGTGGGCAGCACAGCCCAGCCAGGGGGGTGGGCAGCCCAGACAGGGAGGTGGGTAGCACAGAGCCCAGCCCAGCCAGGTGGGCAGCACACAGCCCAGACAGGGAGGTGGGCAGCCCAGTCCAGACAGGGAGGTGGGTAGCACAGAGCCCAGCCAGGTGGGCAGCCCAGCCCAGCCAAGGAGGTGAGCAGCCATGCCAAGGAGGTGCCCAGCCCAGACAGGGAGGTGAGCAGCACACAGCGCACCCCAGCCAGAGAGGTGGGCAGCCCAGCCCAGACAAGGAGATGGACAACCCAGACAGGGAGGTGGGTAGCACAGAGCTCAGCCCAGCCAAGTGGGCAGCCCAACCCCCAGCCCAGCCAGGGAGGTGGGCAGCACGGCAGGAATCAGGGAGATGGGCAGCACAGGAGGAATCAGGGAGATGGGCAGGTAGCACAGCACAGCAACAACAAGGGCAATGGGCAGCGCAGCAGCAACAAGGGCAATGGGCAGCGCAGCAGCAACCAGGGAGATGGGCAGTACAGCACAGGTGATTGGCACTACATCTACAAACATTCACTCACTCCACCACCGACGCTCAGTAGCAGCTGTGTGTACTCTCTACAAGGTGCACTGCAGCAGTTCACCAAAGATCCTTATTCAGCACTTTCCAAACCCACGACCACTTCCATCTAGAAGGACAAGGGCAGCAGATACGTGTAAACACCACCACCTGCAAGATCCCCTCGAAGCCACTCACCATCCTGGCTTGGAAATATATCAGGTTAAAGTCCAACAGGTTTGTTTGGTGTCACAAGCTTTCACGAGTATCGCGACCTGTAAAGACTCGCACTTCAACCATTATCTTGCAATTGAGTCTCTGTCTATATATGCCGTGTTTGTGAATCCACCTCTCCACTCACCTGATGAAGGAGCAGCTCTCCGAAAGCTTATGATACCAAATAAACCTGTTGGACTTTAAGCTGGTGTGTGAGACTTCTTACTGTGCCCACCTCAGTCCAATGCCGGTATCTCCACATCATGGAAATATATCGCCATTCTTTCACAGTCACTTGGTCAAAATCCTGGAATTCTCTCCCTAATGGCACATGGACTGTATCGATTCAAGAAGACAGCTCACCACCACCTTCTCAAGGGCAACTAGGAATGGGCAATAAATGCAGGCCAGCCAGCAACGCCCATGCCCCACGAATGAATAGAAAACAAACAAACCAGGGAAATGGGTTGCACAGCACAACAGCAACCAGGGATATGGGCAGCACAACAGCAGCAACAACCAGGGAGATGGGCAGCCTGTACAGCAGCAACCAGAGAGATGTGCAGCACAACACTGTTGTACTGAAGTACCTTGGAGTGCAACCTTTTCTCCATAGACAACATTTAAAGTAACGGCAGCATTTGTAAGACCATTGTAAAATGTCTGAAACGTTTCCTGTACTGTATTGAAGCATCTCAGAATGTTACTTGGTGAATGTAAAGAACCTGAATATTATTGTTTTTTGTGTGATGGTCATTTTGGAATGATTGTATGAATGGAATATATTTTTGGAAAAAAAAGTATAACCTCCTAACACTGAATATCAACACTGTGCAGCAATATTATAGGATTGGATTTGATTTATTATGATATAGTGAAAAGTATTGTTTCTTGCGTGCTGTACAGACAAAAGAGAAAGTATTAAAATTATTGAAAGTATTAAAATTTTGCGTGGCACAGTGGTGAGCACTGGTTCACTTACGGCCTCGGGTGGAGTTTGTACGTTTTCCCTGTTTTTGCGTGGTTTTCCTCCGGGTGCTCCGGTTTCCTCGCACAGTCCAAAGATGTGCGGGTTAGGCTGATTGGCCATGCTAAATTGGTGTAAGAGGGTTATGTGGATAGAGCCTGGGTGGGATTGTTGTGTGGTGCAGGCTCGAAGGGCCGAATGGCCTCCTTCTCCACTGTAGGGATTCCACAATTCTACGATACACTGAGGCACCTCAGTTGTATGAAGGAAAATTGAATTCCTTTGCACTTTCTGTAATTTTCCATTTGAAATGCTTTGCACCCAGTCTATATGCCCAACAGAGGGAAGTGATGGCCTAGCGGTATTATCACTCGACAATTAATCCAGAAACTCAACTAATGTTCTGGGGACCCAGGTCTGAATCACGCCACGGCTGATGGTGGAATTTGAATTCAATAAAAAAGAAATCTGCAATTAAGAATCTACTGATGACCATGAATCGATTGTCAGAAAAACCCATCTGGTTCACCAATGTCCTTCAGGGAAGGAAATCTGCTCTCTTTACTTGGTCTGGCCCTACATATGACTCCAGAGCCACAGCAATGTAGTTGACTCTCAACTGCCCTCTGAACAAGGGCAACCAGGGATGGGCAATAAATGCTGGCCCGCCAGCGCCATCCATGTTCTCCGAATGAATAAAATAAAATAATGAATATTTAAAATTGCAAAATCATTCCAATTATATAGAGAAACTTAAGAAAAGAATGAAACACAACACAAGTGGTTAGCACTGCTACCTTCACCACGCCCAGGGGCTCGGGTTCAATTCCCAGCTTGGGTCACCATCTGTGCGTTCTCCCCGTGTCTGCGTGGGTTTCCTCCGGGGGCTCCGGTTTCCTCCCATAGTCTGAAAGATGTGCTGGTTAGGGTGTATTGCCCGTGCTAAATTCTCCCTCAGTGTACCCGAACAGGCGCCGGAGTTTGGCGACTATGGGATTTTCACAGTAACTTCATTTGCAGCGTTAATGTAAGCTTGCTTGTGACACTAATAAATAAACAAATACATGGTAGAGACAAGTCAAGTTTTATGGCACTTCTTGTCATTTTCAATTTGGAATAGTTTGTTCCCAGGTGTGATGATGCTGTTCTTTAAGAAGTGTTTTTTAATCATGTTTCTTTGCAGATTCTTTCAGGCAGTTCCTGGCATTTTATTTGGCACCGTAATGTCTGTAGCCAGTGTCCTCTAATTGTTACTGAAGTAATATAATGAACCTCATGTTTATCTTTAATCTGGGCTAATGCAGTGTCCTGGGATTTTATGATCTTTTTGGAATCGATTGACAGGTCAAGAACTGTCCACAGAAAAGTGCAAGGTTTTAGTTTCATTTTTCTCAAATGGACTTGAGACAGAAAGCATAAGTAAAGTACATTTCTTAAAGGCACAGCATATCAATATTCACAGATGGCTTCATTTTCCAAAACCTTTTAGTTTCACACTACCAGTACTCTACAATAGATATGCATACATTTATAAAATCAAAGCATGTAAACATAACAATATAATCCATTTCAGTCCTAGTCTTCCACCATCAAACATTCCTCCTTCTTTCATCACATTCTTGACAAAGCACAGCAATCATATTCTCTTTTCCTAACACTTGTATAATTTTCAAATTAAACGTTTCTTATTTTCTCCTCTCCATGGAGTTGGAAATTCTGCTGTCTGTGAGTTGCTGTTAGAAGCTGGTGGAGGCAGGCAGTGTCCGTCTCTCTCTCTCTCTCTCTCTCCGGAGGTGTGCTGAAAGTTCCAGGTATGGGAAGCCTCAGTGTTTTAATCTAACATTGAAAGAACCAATTCATAGCAGATATTAAAAAGCTGCAAAATCCAGCATCACGTGAGTATACATGCTTTTTGTGCCAAGTCTAGAAAGGGGTGTATGTTTGTGGGATTTTGTTTAACTTGGAATATCATAGTTAACTAGCTATTAAAGTTTATACTGTATCATGTTTGATTGTTATAATTGGAAAAAAAGTACTCAATCTTTTTATTAGAGGGACCTGGGTGTACAAGTCCACAGATCCTTAAAGGTGGCAGCACAGGTGGAGAGGGTGGTGAAGAAGGCATATGGCATGCTTGCCTTTATTGGACGGGGCATAGAATGTAAAAGTTGGCATATGATGTTTCGGCTGTATAGAACATTGGTTAGGCCACATTTGGAATACTGCGTCTGGTCGCCACACTGCCAGAATTCTGGTCGCCACACTACCAGAAGGACGTGGAGGCTTTGGAGAGAGTACAGAAAAGGTTTACCAGGATGTTGCCTGGTATAGAGGGTCGAAGCTCTGAGGAGAGATTGGGTAAACCGGGGATGTTCTCCCTGGAATGACGGAGGATGAGGGGCGACCTAATAGAGGTGTATAAAATTATGAAGGGCATAGATAGGGTGAACAGTGGGGAAGCTTTTTCCCAGGTCGGAACTGACGAACACAAGGGGTCACAGGTTCAAGGTGAGGGGGGCAACGTTCAACACAGATGTCAGGGGGACGTATTTTACACAGAGGGTGGTGGGGGCCTGGAATGCACTCCCAAACAAGGTGATTGAGGCGGACACGCTGGGATCGTTTAAGACTTATCTAGATAGCCACATGAACAGACTGGGAGTAGAGGGATACAAACGAATGGTCTAGTTGGGCACATGAGCGGCGCAGGCTTGGAGGGCCGAAGGGCCTGTTCCCGTGCTGTTTTGTTCTTTGTTCTATATTTTAACTCTTCTTAATAAACTTTGTTTGATAAAAGCTTCCTAGTGGGTCATTTGAATCATACCTGGCGTGAAACACCTTATGTTCACCCATGGCAAATTCAAATGAAAAAACTTAGGGTCTCGGCTATCTTCATAAAACACCTTGGAGTTTTTGGCCTGGATCTTAACACAGGCTATAATGCCTGACCTGGATTTTATATTGAAACCATTCCAATTATGTGGAGACAGTTAAAAAAAGAATGAAACACAGTGGGTAGGATTTTACACCTTGTTGCACCTGTTTCTGGGTGCGAAAATGTCGAAATATCGGACATGAAGTGTCTAGTTGGTAAGAAAAGCGGCACGAATAACCCGCCCAAACCGGCTGAGACGTCAATTAACACGTTTTTACATTCATCATAATGTCTTTAACAGATCTTCACGCCCAATCATCCCAGCTCGCCTGCCTTTACCACTTCGCTCGCTGCAACTGGATCGGCCTGGGAAACACCTCCTCTATATAAGTCGGAGTCTGGCGCTGAATTAGTGTGGACAAGCGAGGAGGTAAGTCTCTGCATTCAAACTGCTCCGTGCTGCTCAGAGGGGGATATTTCGTGGCGGCCAAGTTACGTTTCGGGTCCGGGGGGACTGCGAGTCTGTGTGGGGGACAGAGGGCACTTGTTGTGCCCGTGGTCCAACCTCGGACTTTCAGCACGGACACAAGTCGGAGCACGGACCTGGGATCATAGGGATCACTCATGGTCCTAGTGCACGCAGCTGGAAGCACAGTTGCAGGTGGGGATTTGCTGAAAACTGACAGTGATGCAGCCTCAAGGCTTTTAAAGCAGCGCTGTCTGTGACCACTACTACATGGGTTCTGGGTCCCTGCCTGTGAATGGGGGAGGTGATGGGGGGGGCTGTGTTACCATTCTGGAACCTGCGGGGGGGTTATGGGACAGTGTGTATTGCTGGTGGGCTTGAGAAGGGGGGGGCAGGGTTGGGTAGGCTGTCTGTGTTGCTGAGCTGCGGGGGCGAGCAGCATTCTTTAACTCTCCATCTGTCTCTCCCCTTTTCCCAAATTCCCTCCCCCCACCCCTGGAGTCCTACAATCTCCTGCAACATTGTAACACCGACGTGGTGGGCCTGGGTACGCTGTGTTAGCGGGTTTCTGTGGCAGGGAAGAGGGTGATGATGATTCGCTATGCGCCATTGTGATGATGCCCTGTTGCAAAGTAGTCTGACTCCTACCTGAGCTCCCTATGCGCATCTGGGTAGTGGGTAAGGGATCTCTAAACCCCCATGCAGGGCTGTGGGGTGGGGGAGGGGAGGGAATCTCTCGTGGGTTCTGGGGATGCCATGGCAGATGGTTTAAGTTGCTGCCAATGCATGCCACCCGCTGTAGCCAGAGATTTCTTTGAGCGCCTTCATTTTCTCAGCAGAGCATTGGAGGGCATCCTGTTGGAGACAAATTAGTCATAGGTGGGGGGTGAAATGATATTTATTTGTGGCAATAAGTGTCTTAATGATAAGTAATAACATGCAAACATGAGACTTTAAAGTGCATAACTATTCTATCTACTTAGTGCTGCCCTTCAGCTCTGCAATCTTAGTGTCTCTACAACTTCCTAACTCTACATGGCCTACCACTACATCTCAGTGTCTCTCCAAGATGTACATTGAAGGCAGAGGTGGCCAGCTGTCTACCGTCCCATGGCCTATGATGCCCTTGGTGATCGTCTACTGGAGGGCCTGGACCTTGAGGGCCTTGGCCTGATTCCAAGTATCTGGGATGTTTCCATGACATCCTCTTCATCCCGCTGCCCCTGAGATGCCCCAGTATCAGGAAGGAGGGAGTCAGAAGGTGTAGCCACAGCCGCTGTCTCCTGCGTGGAAGGCCCCGGCAAGGACTGTAGCCCTTCCTCCTCCCTCGGGGTTCCTCTAAGCCCCTGGGTCACTCCATAGGATGCCGGCCCTTCTGCAGTGAGCTCCAGAAACTCCGGAGTCACCTGGCCCTGCCAGTCCTGGAGCACCACCTGCGTTCTGGGCATAGTGGCTGATCTCTCTACAATGGCGCTCTGAGTCGGGGGCCACCTGTCAATGGCAGCAGCAAATTACCTCTCAGACTGGGCCATGCTCTGCAGCCCCTCAGCCATGACCCTCTGTGACTGAGCCACATTCTCAAAGGCTGCTGCCATAGCCCGCTGTGTCTCGGCGCTGTCCCATTAGGTCTCCTGCAAGCTCTCGATCCTCTCAGCCATGGGCTGCAGAATCTCAAGAAGTCTGTTGAGGCCCTCTGCTGTGGCCTGCTCTGGCTCAGCCGCGGCCCTCTGGTACCCTGCTGTGGCCTGCTGTGACTCGGCCATCACTTGGAGCCTGCGACTCATGGTGAGGATTCCCTGCCCCAGGCTTTCCACTGCAGATGCCACCCTTGCAGTATTGGCCTGGGAAACATGCAAGACAGCAACAGCTGGAGCTATGGGACTCCTCCCAACAGCCTCGCAGTCGGTCCAGTGTGGCTGTCAGCCCCTCCTGCATTCCCTGGCTCTGTTGCTGCATCTCCAGCAGCTGAGGGAGAAGTGATCTCAGAGGCCCAGCATGTAGCCTTGGGCCAGCTGAGTCCTCGCCTCCGGCAGGCCCCCGCCTGCCAGAGGCCTCGGACATTCCTTCCTCCACCTGAGGTACATCAGCAGATGTGTCGTGCGCACCAGAGAGTGACCCAGACGCCTCTCCACTAACTTGACCCACCGACGTGAGAGTCTCTGGGATGGTGAATTGTAAGGTGGAAGCTGACACCAAACTGGTGCCGCTCTTGGAGGTCCTTCACCCGTTTCCTCCGAGGAGCTATTAGGGGCAGGATGGGTGGGAGCAGCAGTGGGGGCTGTCATGCCAGATGGACCGGGCATGTTGGGGTCCCTTCCTGCAACACACGACACAAGGTTAAGTGCAAATGAGGTAGAGGAATCTGGGATGTAGGCAATTTATTTGGCATTTCTCCATTGATTGGAAGATTGGCAGGTACGCACTTTATATTCCAGCCCGACCATGCTGTCACTGAGGGTCCTGATGTCCTCCTTGCCCGCAAGCTCCAGCGCCCGCTCTTCAAAAGGGGTGAGGTCAGGCTCACCACCCCCTCCGCCCTCTCCCGGCGGTTATGGACATTCTTCTCCTGTTGGGACAGAAGGAGCCATGACTGCTGCAGAGCGTCAGGGGGTGACCCTCAGAAGACAAGCGCTGTGGCGGGGGGAGGAGGAAGGAGGTGCTTGGGGGCCAAGGGCTGGAAGCATGCAGGATGCTGAGGACGGGGGGGGGGGATCTGGGGGAAGATGCTAGATGGGGTTAAACACTTACCCTTGCTGCCCGGATGAGGCCATTTGTTTTCTTACGGCACTGCTTGCCGGTTCTCTTGGCCAGTGCCATGGCACTCACAGATGCGGCTGCTGCCTCCCATTTTTCCATCGCTTCCCCTGGAACGACATCCTGCTGGGGGGAAGAGGGTGTTCTGTCTTGCCTCCAGCAACCTGGCCAGATCAGATTCGGAAAATCTGGGAGCTGCCTTTCTGGATGCCATTTCTTCCCGCACTGCCTGTCTGTCCATCCTTGGGGTTCTTATGGAGCTGCCCCTTGTTAGGGCAGTTCGGGCTGCAGGTGGTTTGTTTGAGCATTCCAGCAAGTTAAATGCAGTTTGCTTTTTAGCATTGAGGGGAAGGCAAGTGGGCACTTGCAGGTGTGCTGACAGAGGGGGGAGAAGGGGGAGGAGGTGAATTTGTGCCTCTATGATGATTGGGGGCAGGGGAGAGAGAGGGAGAGAGGGTCGTGTCAGGCAGCCATCGGGGCCAGGGGGTGATGGGGGCCATGTGCAAGTGGTTCCAGGCTTGGAAGGGGGTAAGGGGGTCAGTAATGTTGAGGGGTGTCCAATGTCCATGGGGGCCAGGGAGAGGCTGTATCTGGCCTGGGAGGGATCCGGCAAGGGAGCTGCTTTATTTTAGTTTTTTCTGCGCATGCGCAGTTTGAGACTCCGATCAGAGCTGGAGGCTTTTGGGCATATTAAGCTCCGCCCACTGCCTTCTGTAGCGAGAAATGGACTCGCCCAGTGCATAAGATTGGGCCTGAAAATGTACCCAAATAATGGATCTGGAACTCTCCCAGTTTCACACACGCCCGACACTTATAAAAATCTCGTAAAATTCCACCCAGTGTGTGGAAGAGACAAGTCAAATTTTATGACACTTTCTGTAATTTTCAATTTGAAATGTTTTGCCCTCAGCCTGTATGCCTGGCAGGGAATGGATATTGAAAATATTGAAAGAATTATATTAATAGAGAGGCACCTATGTGTATGGAGACAAGTTGAGTTCTATGGCACGTTGTAAAAATACATTACAAAACATTTCAACAGGAAATTTATTTGGAAAAAAAGGACTTCCCTCGGTGGCACAGTGGTTAGCACTGCTGCCTCAGTGCGCCAGGGACCCGAGTTCAATTCCGGCCACAGGTGACTGTGTGGAGTTCGCGCATTCTCCCCGTGTCTGTGTGGGTTTCCTCTGGGTGCTCTGTTTTCCTCCCACACGCCAAAAATGTGCAGGTTAGGTGGATTGGCCATGCTAAATTGTCCCTTAGTGCCAGGGGGACTAGTAGGGTAAATGCATGGAGTTACGGGGATAGGGCCCGAGTGGGATTGTGGTCGGTGCAGACTCGATGGGCCAAATGGCCTCCTTCTGCACTGTAGGGATTCTGTGATTCTATGGTCCAAAAGACCTTGACTTGAAACTCCAGATAAATAATTTAACAGTCAACAGAATTTAATCCAAAGAAATTTACAAGATATCTAGCAAAAAAAAATCCTACAGCATTATAGGCATCAAAATAATAGCGACAGAGCCAAAACAATATCGCCAGAACAATAACAAAGTAGCTCCCGAAAAGATAATTCATCTGGGTTACGTCAGAGTGGTATCATCAGAACCAGAGACCAGAAACTTCATCAAAATGTAATTCAGCATTGTAATGCTTGAATCATGCAGCAGTTCCCTGACAGATACTGCTGGACACTAAATAAAATGATGATTTTAATTTATTAAGTCTCCTTGTTTTGTATAATTTGTGTTTTATTGTTTACTTCTACAATGGAGAGCACTTCGGTTAGTTTTTTTGGGATTGATGACATGGGGGGTAACTCAATGTCTCCTTAACAGTTAAATTAAAAAGTTTAAACTGGCATATATCTCCTATTTTCCTGATAAAAATTGTATGAAAGGGACAAAAGATTCTTTAATATGCCTTGGTTTAGATTCTTCACAGCTTTGATTTTTCCATAGAACCCCTACACTGTAGAAAGAGGCCATCCGGCCCATCGAGTATGCACCGTTTCGCCAAAAGACCATCCCAGCCACGCCCTCCTCTCTGCCCTATCCATGTAACCCCACGCATTTACCATGGCTAATCCACCTAACCTGCACATCTTTGGAGTGTTGGAGGAAACCAAAGCACCCGGAGGAAACCCACGCAGACACGGGGAGAACCTGCAAACTCCACACAGTCACCCAAGGCTGAAATCGAACCCAGGTCCCTGGTGCTATGAGACAGCACCACTGTGCCACCGTGCTACCACTATAAAGCCATTTTGCAAGAGAAACAACCCAACAATTCAGTGACAGTTCTGTGGATCTGTCCTGGCTCACAGCACAATGATCTTTATAATGTCATTAAAGTTCTTGCTCATAGTGTTTTCAACCCTTGCTTTCTGATGTTATGTTTTTTAAGTCAACTATTACATTGCTAAAAAAAAAGACATTTTTGCGAGCCTTTCGACATGCACTCAAGACAATTGCAAGGATACCAAAGTTAGGGGAAACAACAACTTTATATTATATGAGTAGAGGGTGCTGATTTTTTGGCAAGCGGACTCTTTCTGTCTGCAAAGACTGCAGTTGCAACACAAGTGGTATTGGAAACTAACAGGAAGCTGCCGTCAAACCAAAAAGACGTTCTGCCTATCACACATATGAGTAATGTGGTATATGAATTTCAGTGCTAGTGTAATACTAGGTATGTAGGTCATATGCCCCAAAGACTGGCAGATCACATCAAAAGCATGTCCCTTGTGCTGTTCGCAATGGAAAAAGTATGAAATCACATCATCTTCATAGTGCAGAAGGAGGCCATTGGTCCTATCAAAACTGCACTCGCTCTTTGGAAGTGCATTCTCCCTAGTCCCACTCCCCTGCCTGATACCCATAATCTTAAAAAATCTCTTTTCAAATAGCAATCCAATTCCATTTTCTATACCTCGATCAAATCAGCCTCCACCATCCTCAAAGGAAGTTTATCCCAGACTCCAATCACCCTCTGGGTGAACATAAATGTCTTCACATCACTTTTACTCCTTTTGGCAATAACTTTGAATCTGTGCCCTCTAGTTCTTGATGCTCTCTTGAGTTGGGAACAGTGTCTCACTATTTATCCCATCCATACCCCATAGGATCTTGAGTACCTCCATCAATACCTCCATCAACTCTCCCTTAGCTTTTTTTCTCCAATGAAAACTGTTTCAATCTCTCCAATCTATCTTCGTAGCGACAGTCCCTTATCATTGGAATCATCCTGTAAATTTCCTCTGTACTCTCTCCAAAGCCTTCACATCCTACCTCAAGCATGGCGCCCAGAATTGGATGCAGTACTCCAGATAAGGCCTAAATAGTGTCTTATACAAGTTCAACATGACTTCTTCAATGATTTACATATATATATATATATATATATACACACACCAAGGTTAATTTGTTCCTGCACTTTATTTAGAGTTTTCCCTTTTAATTTATACTGTCTCTCCCTATTCTCTCTACCAAAACAAATCACATCACACTTCTCTGCATTGAACATCATCTGCCATTTGCCTGCCCAATCCATCAACATGTCTGTCTTCTTTTTTAGTTCAAGACTATCCTCATTACAGTTGACAGTGTTTCCAATCCTTGTATCATCTGCAAATTTTGAAATCACACCCCAGTCTAGGTCATTAATATATATCAAGAGCAAGGATCCCAACACTGACCTCTGGGGAACTCTATTACAAACCTTCCCCCAATCTGAAAACCAGCCATTTATCACTTCTCTCTGTTTCCTGTCATTCAGCCAATTTCTTATTCAAGTGTCTACTTTCCTTTCTTTTCCATGAGCTAGAATTGTGCTCACAAGTCTGTTGTGTGGTGTTGTGTCAAATGTCTTTTGAAAATTCATATATACTACTTCAACAGATTGCCCTTAACAACCTTCTCTGTTACCTGTCAAAGAGCTCCAGCAAGTTTGATAAACATGATTTTCCCTTAATGAATCCATGCTGGCTTTCCTTAATTATCCTGCACTTGTCTAGTGAGTATTAATTTTGTACCAAACTATAATTTCCAGAAATTTCCTTACACTGAAGTCAAACTGACTGGCCTGTAGTTGCCAGCTTTATCCTTGCACCACATGGACTGCAGCAGTTTAAAAAAGCAGTTCACCACCACCTTCTCAAGGGCAATTAAGAGGTGGCACCAGCTTCTCATGGACAATAAATGCTGGCCTAGCCAGCAATGCCCAAATTCCTTGAATGATTTTCTTTAAAAATTCTCTTCTGAACAACAGTGTAGCATTCACCATTGTCCAGTCCTCCAGCACCATCCCTGAGTCTAAAGACTGGAAAATTATCATTCGTGCCTCTGCAATTTCAACTCTCACTTCTCTCAGTGTCCTTGGATGCATTGCATCCAGTCCTAGCACCTTATCAATTTTAAGTAAAGATAGTCTTTCTAACATCTCCTCTTTCTCAATTATAAATTCTTCTCGTGTACCAGTTACCTCCTCTCTCACTTCAGTCTGGGTAACATCTTCTTCCTTGTAAAGACAGATGCAAAGTATTTGTTTAATACCTCTCCTGCCTCCACGTGTACTTTACGGACCATTATAAAGTCCAATGATCTCGAGCGGGGAATTCTGGTCCTGAAAATCTCACCCTCAGTATCCAACATTAGATGTGATTCTGCAACTGGATAATATTTGTTAATTACGCTGACAACCAATTTAAGATTGTCAGTTGGGCTAGCAGTGTGTGTACTGGAAGCTGCATAAATTATTACATAGGACCCTGCTCTTTGTAGACAGAAAGACAGCTACACACATTGCACCTGTTTCAGCTACATAAAATAGTGGTTTGCTGGTTCATTCCACGGGGCAATGCCTTAACCAATTAGACTCAAGCTGCCTGGCTTAAATTTCAAACAATGTTTGGCAGTTAACTGTCAGTCACCATCAACTGGTGCATTCTCCATGACAATGGGCCCGATTTTACCAAAACTTCGCGCCCATTTTCGGGCGTGAAATCGTGGTAAAGTTGGGCGTCAGGCCTATACCGCGTTCTGCACCCGATTCTGAGCAGATCGCGGCTTTACCAACACCCGATCCGCGCCTGAATCGGGCGGCCCGACGATTTAAATGCATTAGCATGCATTTAAATTGACTTAATGAACCGCGCGCCCAACCCTACCACCAAATCCCACTTTACCGTCTTCTGGCCCGTTCCGGATCCGCGCTTTTAGCGACCTGCAGAATAAAAATCCGAAGTGGATTTCTATTCTGCAGGGGAACTTCCAAAGCCCTCTCTGCCCTTGTGAAGTCACCATCCTCCTCGACCATCCTTCGCGGACCCCCCCACTAACCACCCCGGCAGACCCCTCCCCCCGACGGGATTGGACCCCCCCTGGGAGGCAGGTCCCCCTCAGCAGAGCACACCCCCAACCTACCTCGATCACTGGTCTCCCTCCACCATCCTTCCATTAGCAAGATAATCTGTATGTTCCTCAGCTAGATCCACTTTGGTCAACACAAAGATGGTCCTTCTGCCTTGTGGGTCCATCTGGCCTCACCAAGTCAGTAACAATACTGCATTCAGCATCTACTGAACCATCTTGGATACAAAGGATAATGAATGGTACTGGTCGATCTTCCTGGTGTTGTCAGTACTGTAACATCAGGAATGGCTGCCGACACCAAGGATATAATGTTTAGCATAAGCAAGGCTTACATGCAGAACGGGGCGGCACGGTAGCACAGTGGTTAGCACTGCTGCTTCACAGCTCCAGGGACCTGGGTTCGATTCCTGGCTCGGGTCACTGTCTGTGTGGAGTTTGCACATTCTCCTCGTGTCTGTGTGGGTTTTCTCCGGGTGCTCTGGTTTCCTCCCACAGTCCAAAGACGTGCGGGTTAGGTTGATTGGCCATGATAAAATTGCCCCTTAGTTTCCTGAGATGTGTAGGTTAGAGGGATTAGTGGATAAAATATGTAGGGATATGGGAGTAGGGCCTGGGTGGGATTGTGGTCGGTGCAGACTCGATGGGCCGAATGGCCTCTTTCTGCACTGTAGGATTCTCTTCTCTCTCTAACCCTAATGCCATTATCCTTTGTATCCAAAGTGGTTCAGTAGATGCTGAATGCAGTATTGTAATTGACTTGGCGAGCCAGATGGACCTGTCACACCCCCTCTCCTCCTCCCACCCCCCCCCCCCCCTCCAAAACCAGAGGGTGATCTGGGTCCTGCCCCCTCTCCTCCTCCCACCCCGCCTCCCCCCACCCCAGATGATCTGTGTCAGAGAGCCGCTCTCTCTGCTTTTTTCTCCCCGCGCTGCTTCGGATTTTGTTTAGAACTGCGCATGCGCAGTTCAGAGCTCCGATCAGTCCAGCAGCGCTAAGCCCCGCCCACAGCGCGAATCGGACCGGAGCCGGCAAAAAGCGTATGGGTGCGCTGGAAAGAGGATTCCGGGCTTGGATCTATTTGACGCTCAGATTTGTCACTTAGAGTCAAAATGGTAAAATCAGGCCCAATGTCTCTACTAATCAGAGTCCAGTTGCCAAACAATTAACACCCTCTTCTCACACAGTATAAAGTTATTGTTTCCCCTGACATTGGTATTCTTGCGATTGTCCTGATGAGAGCAAGAAGAAAAGATTTGACAGTGTTCTTTTTCAGCAATACTCAGCAATACTACCAAACAGCTATCAAATAGTATAATTGAAAACTTATCATGCCAACATTTTATATTGTAAAAATTCTTATCCTGTCACATTATAGTTGCAAGTCTCTGACAATTGGATGATACCAGATAGACCAGGTTTTAGGCTCACTTAAAATGACTAAAGTATGAAGGGCTATGGAAAATGTTAGTAAACAAGGGCTGGATTTTCCAATGAGACTTGGGACCTCAACGTCGGGACCAAACAGATGTCCCATGCCTGTACTTGCCAGTGGCAAGACTGACTCTGCAACCTTCAGGGAGGCACCTCCACATTCACCATCCTCTTGGCCATGGGTAATTAGAGGCCTGGCAGCTCTAGTAGCTCAACATCCCCACTGGGAAATCCCTCCACTGGAATGGACTTGGCCAGGATTGCAGTCTTTCATCCTCATGGCTCCACTAACGGGACATGGAGCCTCCAGTTCCGATGGCCACCCCAGCCAGTTGCAGGAAGCCACTTCCATTGAACTGGCGGCTTCAGCATATGTCAGTATACCACTTAACCACCAACCAAATGCCAGTGAGGCCATAAAATTGCCCCTACTCGGGACTTTAAGTGGCTGCTGTGTAGTGGGCAACTGATCCGATTCCCAGCCCACTCGGAAAATTCCCTAAGGGCAGGAAAAATCAGAGCGCCATTATTACAGGTGTCTCTTCTGTTTTCCAAGATTGCCATCTCTCTGGGGTGGGGGGTGCTGGTTGGGATGGGGTAGATGGCAGCATAGTGTCACTGCACTAGTTATCCAAAGGCTCTGACTAATGCTCTGGGTTCAAATTCCACCCTGGTAGCTGGCGGAATTGAAATTCAATTCATAAATCTAGGATATAAAGCTAGTCTCAGTAATGGTGACCATGAAACTATCATTGATTGTTCTAAATACTGGTTCCCTAATGCACTTCAGGGAAAAAAATCTGCCATCCTTACCAGCTCTGGCCCTGTCTATATATGACTTCAAATCCACAGCGATGTGAATGACTCGTTACTGCCCTCTGAAGTGGCCTGGTAAATCACTCCATTCAGGGCAATGAGAGATAGACAACAAAGTTGGCCTTCTCAGTGTTGTCCGGGATATTTCTAATATCCTGCAGACTCACTCAACCAGCACTGTGAAAAATGGATTTTACTCAAATACCTCTGCATGTATCAGGCAAAACAGCTATACATACAAACCAATAGTAGATAACTAAGTCGCAACCGTATTCCAAACAGTAAAAGACTTAAGTTTTACAACTTTAACAATTCTCTCTCTCTCTCTAGCTAATTGATCATTTAGAAATTTGTATACGACCCTGGATCCTTGTGATTCCATCAGTATGTTGAAAGCTCAAGTCTGTCCCTCTGTCTCTGGTCTGGAGGTAAGCTGCTCTTGTCGCTGCTGTTTCTTGATGCACTTCTGGGGGAAGCTGGGTTCTCTCGAACGCTGCTAGCATAGGTTTCTTATACCTGTCTGGCTACCTTCCAGGCTCTTCTGAGGATTTGGTCTGTCAGTGCTTAGATCTGATTAGTTTCACATCATTGTTGATGGCTTTCAATGGTGGATCCTTTGTGGTTGTGTGCCTGAAGTCTAGCTTCTGATATGCATTGAATCTTTTGTTTCACTGATGCATGTCTGTCCCATGTATAGGGTGGTGATTTGTTTCTTAGGAAATGGAGACTATCCCTTTTACACATGCTAATGTGTCCTGGTGCACCTTTGGTTTTCAATTGTCTGAGCTCGAATCTTGCAAAGGGCCTGTCTCCAGGCAGACTGTTTTGGACAGCATACCTTGCTTTTAGACCAATTTCTATGTCAGTTTTAATGTCACCTTGCTGTGCCTGCACTCTGGCCTGATGTGGAGCGGCACGGTGGCACAGTGGTTAGCACTGCTGCCTCACAGGGACCGGGTTCGATTCACAGCTTGGGTCACTGTCTGTGTGGAGCTTGCACATGCTCCCTGTGTCTGCGTGGGTTTCCTCCGGGTGCTCCGGTTTCCTCCCACAGTCCAAAAATGTGCAGGTTAGGTGGATTGCCCATGCTAAATTCTCCTTCAGTGTACCCGAACAGGCGCTGGAATGTGGCGACCGGGGGATTTTCACAGTAACTTCATTGCAGTGTGAATGTACGCCTACTTGTGACTAATAAATAAACTTTGCTTTTTTTGTTTGTCTGCAGTTGGTTTCCTTTCAATTATTCAATTTTACTCAAGCTGTCACAGGCTGCTACACCAGCAACTCCCACATCCCAGGAAGGAATTTTTTAAACACCCGCTTTTCAGCCATCAGGGGTTAAAAAGTATAGCAAAAACTTAAATATTCTGACAGCTGCAATGAGCAGATGTCTCTTATCTGAGTAATCGGACTGGCACATTGTTCAATCCATCCCTTTGCAAGTCTGACTCACTGTCACAGCCTGCATTGTGATTAACTGGATCACCTAATTCTAACACTATCTTCCTGTGTGAACAGACTTGATGACTATCACATCCATCCTGCATTTCCTGAACTGTCTGCTAGATTGCTGGTGACCAGGGGTCCTGGGGAGTTGGATGGTGGGAGAATGTGCTGACTTGCACATTAGTATAAATTGGGGCAGGAATAATCATACAAGAAACAAGTAATTTATGTACTTATGTGCTAATAAATGAGGATGTGGTTTGGTAGTGAGGTCGAACAGCTTGAAGTATGTGGGCCAGAGATAGGAACTGGAGGGCCAGGTTATTCTGCATAAAAGCCAAATACTGCAGATGCTGGAATCTGAAAAACCCCCCAGAAAATGCTGGAAAATCTCAGCTGTGCTCTGATGAAGAGTCATCCAGACTCAAAACATTGACTCTATTCTCTCTCCACAGATGCTGTCAGACCTGCTGAGGTAATTTTTCATATTGTCTGCTCATTAGAATAATTCCCGCATGCAGCCAGTGGTAACTACACTGTTAATTATAACATTGTAATTGTAACCACTTAAATTAAACTGTAGCTCTTAAAGTGTTGCTGCATTCTGACTACAGGAGATATTGCATGCAGGAAGTGAATCTATCCTGGGAACCAGTAAATAATGACGCAACGTGGGAGAGAACGGGCTCCATGGTTTTTAGATTGGAGGTCTTGGCGGCATAGACCCTCTGTATAGCTGCAGGGTTTGCACTCTATCTGACAAAGGAGCAACGCTCCGAAAGCTAATGGTATTTGCTACCAAATAAACCTGTTGGACTTTAACCTGGTGTTAAAACTCTTACTGTAACTGCAGGGGTCCAGAAGGCTCTTCAAGGACATGGTGGTCAATTTTAACTGGGTGTAAGTCAATGTATTTTGAGTGAATTAAAATCAGGCCCCATGTTCAACAGGGTGAATGGGACTTGATGTGCATTAAGACAAGGGGTGACACGGTGGTTAGCACTTCTGCCTCACAGCGCCACTGACTCGGGTTCAATTCCGGCCCCGGGTCACTGTCTGTGTGGAGTTTGCACATTCTCCCTGTGCCTTTGTGGGTTTTCCCCGGGTGCTCCGATTTCCTCCCACACTCCAAAGATGTGCAGGTTAAATGGATTGGCCATGGTAAATTACCCCTTAGTTTTAGGGGATTAGCAGGGTAAATACATGGGGTTACTGGTATAGGGCCTGAGTGGGATTGTAGTCGGTGCAGGCTCGATGGGCCAAATGGCCTCCTCCTGCACTGTAGTGATTGTAAGGGCAGCAGAATTTTTGATGACCTGAAATTTATGTAGGTTTGATGGTGGGGGACTAGCCATAATCCAGTCTGGAGGAAATGAAGGCATAAATGAGGATTTCAGCAACAGGTGGGCTGAGATATGGGCGAACGTTAAAGTCGAAATTGTGCTGCAATAGCATACATGCTTTAAATTGGTAATTAAGCACAGCTGTCCCTAGTTGGAGAAGGATTAGGGAATCATTGCAAGAGTATATAAACTGGTTCACTTCAGGTGTCAGGAAGGAACTGGGAGAGTCTGTGGTTTTATTTCAGCTTCTTAGAAATAGGTCTGCTGTAAAATATAGGTTAGCTTCAGACTCCTTCTTCCGCCATGTTTTTTAAATTTGTTTACACGCTGTGGACTTTGCTGGCTAGGCCAGCATTTATTGCCCATCCCCAGTTGCCCTTGAGAAGGTGGTGGTGAGCTGCCTTCTTGAACTGTCCAGTGACAGTGAAGGAACGGCGATTATATTTCCAAGTCAGGATGGTGAGTGACTTGGAGGGGAACCTCCGGGTGGTGGTCTGCTGTTCTTGTCCTTCTAAGTGGTAATGGGTGTGGGTTTGGAAGGTGCTGCCTAAGGAACTGGTAAGTTCCTGCAGTGCATTTTGTAAATGTTACACGTGGTTGCCACTATTTGTCTGTGGTAGAGAGATTGAATGTCTGTGAAAGGAGTAGCAATCAAGTGGGTTGTTTTGTCCGAGATGGTGTCAAGCTTCTTGTGTGTTGTTGGAGTTGCACTCATCCAGGCAAGTGGAGAGCTTTTCCAGTACACTTCTGAATTGTACCTTTGTAGATGGTGAACAGGTTTTTGGGGAGCCAGGAAGTGAGTTACTCTGCAGAATTCCTCGCCTTTGACCTGCTCCGGTAGCCATAGTATTTCTATGGCTAGTCTGGTTCAGTTTTTGTTGAATGGCAACCCCAGGATGTTGATACAGTTGTTGGAAGTCAGATGATGTTATGAAAATAAGGTCAGAAGTTCATCAGACCAAAGTGACATCAAAGGAGGAAGTTGGATGATCAGCAGTTTAATGGGAATATGATTGAAGAAGCAAGAGATGGGTCTCATAGACAAGATGAGCTCAGATTGCATGAGGGGAGTTAGGAGAGAAACTAGAGAATGATGTGAGTCCAGGGCTAGGATGGGGAGCATTATTGGAAGTTTAGCCAAATGAGCTAGTGGAAGGGAGGAACATGACAGGCAGCTGATTAGGTTATTTTGATCTTGGTGACAAAAGTTCATGAGCTCCTTGTACCTATTGTTGGAGGGGAAAATTGGAGGGTGATTTAAGTAGATAATATTTGGTAGAGAAAAGGAACTGGGGACTTCACCTTGTATTCCATGTTGCAGCCACTGGGGTCGCACTGTGGGAACACTTGGACAAGCACAAAAGTCAGGCACTGGGAATGCTCTCGAGTAATTAGTTTGCATGTGAGTGTAATATAACGTGATTTGGTTTGGAATATTTATTTTGTGATGGTTTTTATTTTGCATTTTGATGGACTGTGACAGAAATTAAGGTGTGAAACTGGGGAATTGTTCCTGGGGTTTTATGGTGTCACAATCAAATTAGCTCTTCATAGACAGTCCAGGCAGAAAGGGGCCATCACATTTCCTTCCTCCCTTTCACTTACTTCTCCTGCTCCTCCTCCACACAATTTGACTCCTGCTCAACTGCTGGCTGTATAGCTGATGCCACAGTGTGAACTACTGTAAAGTGAAAGCAACATGACTGCTGCCAGAAGCATTGACCTGTTTGATTCCCTACCTATGGTAAAACACCAGCTGAGCACTGAGGGACTGGCATAAGGCTGGTTGATGTATAGAAGCTACAAAGCATGTGTGCACAGTCAGTGACACCCTCCATCATAGAGAAGCCAGCAATCCTAGAAAAGTTGCTTACTTGCTCCACCTACTGATCTCTGGCACAAGATAATGAAATTGTAATTAGCACACACAGCGCCACGGTGACTTCTCTCAACATAACATTGGAACGCAAACTGCAACATCAAGTCATAGAGGTTTACAGCATGGAAACAGGCCCTTCGGCCCAACTTGTCCATGCCATCCTTTTTCTTAACCACTAAGCTAGTCCCAATTGCCTGCGTTTGACCCATATCCCTCTATACCCATCTTACCCGTGTCGCTGTCTAAATGCTTTTTAAAAGACAAAATTGTATCCGACCCTACTGCTACCTCTGGCAGCTCGTTCCAGATACTCACCACCCTCTGCATGGAAAAAATTTCTCCCCTGGACCCTTTTGTATTTCTCCCCTCGCACCTTAAACCTATGTTGCAAATGTCACCAGACCCAACCTGGAAGCATCCAAACACGAAAGTTCACAGACATGACCACCTTCACACCCACTGGCAATGCCATCTTTGCCCTGCTCTGAGGTCGAAGTTGTCTACAACAGGATACAGATTTCAGTGAGGACGCTACCACTGAAGAGATTATTCATTGTTCTTCACCAAGGTTCACCGTTGTTCTGTGGGGCATCTTCTCATCCTTGCAAGAGGAATGTCCATTGGCACACGCATGCCTGGGAGCAACTGGTTTGTGCAGAAGTCTTGAAATTAGATAAAAGTCCTTCAATATCTACCATACCACCTCTTGCAAACTTCTGTATCTTGAAAGAAAAATAGGAAGCACCAAGCACTTGTAAACAATTGTAGCAACTGCCAGAAACAATCAACTAAATATGTGTAATAAAAACAGAAAATGCTGGAAAAACTCAGCTGAGGAACCATATGGACTTGAAATGTTAACTCTTTCTCTCTCCACAGACACTGGCAGATCTGCTGAGTTTTTCCAGCATTTTCTGTCTTTTATTTCAGATTTCCAGCATCCGTAGTATTTTGCTTTTACTAAATTGTGGTCGTGTGGATCCTTTTAGGGAGTGTTCCCTGAGGGCAAAGTGAGCAGACTGGACGCTATGGATTGTCGAGGCAGAAAGTTGAACCAATCGGGAATAAGGACGCGTATCCCGTTTGGCGGAGGACCTGCAGTTAGAGCCAGGGAAGAGAGTTGTACAGTTGAATCTATCTGACCCTTTGTGATAAATACTTATTTGTCGTTTGCAATAAATCCCTTGCTACTTTGAGCCACATTGAGCTGTCCTCGATTTATTACATAAATATATGTGATTGGTGAACCCTCCAAATACAATGGGATGTGGGATTCTTTCCTGCCCTTAACCTGTGTTCAGCAGTCCAAGGCTATTGGCTGGAACTTTGAGGCCCAAAGTAGTCCCACTAGCAACAAATCAGAGCTGTATACTGATTGACACATTTTCTGTCTGCTCTATATACTTTTGCTGGATGTTAGCTGTGCACACCCTAGTGTCCTCACCAAAATTACATCTAGCATGGTTCATGGAGAAAGTGTGCATTCACGCATCGGACACCATTTTCAATACCAACAGGCCCCATACAACCTGAGCAATGAGTGCTACCAAGCCAATGAAACACTGGAAACACAGAAATGCATGAGGTTTTGGAGAAGAGATAGAAGTCATAGAATCCCTACAGGGCAGAAGGAGGCCATTCAGCCCATTAAGCCTGCACCGACACCAATCCCACTGTAATCCCGTGCATTTACCCTGCTAGTCTCCTGGACACTAAGGAGCAATTTTTGCATAACCAATCAACCTAACCCGCACATCTTTGGACTGTGTGAGGAAATTGGAGCACCCGGAGGAAACCCATACAGACACAGGCAGAATGTTCAAACTCCACACACAGTAACCTGAGGCCGGAATTGAACCCGGGTCCCTGGTGCTGTGAGGCAGCACTGCTAACCACTGTGCCACCATGCTGTGGTTCAGGAGTGACCCTTTTGAAGTATTCAAGGTCTTGACGAGTAAAATTTGATGAACATCATTGTGCCTGTTATAAGCACAGATTCTACAAGAGGCCATTCTGTCCAAATTTGAGAAAGGATGGTAAAAAGACAAATAGGATTTAATCACTTCACTCAATGGATTGTATAAGCACCTTCAACAGATATTTCGTTAAGTAACTGGCAAAAATGTAGTTAAGAAGAAGATTGTAAGACATTGGACCCTATTTTGCCATTTTGATTCTAAGTGCTGGTAGATTTGAAACTGGGAGTGTTTCAGATCCGAGTTTTCGACCCGTTCTCAGGCACCCCCATACGCACTCTGCCTGGAAAAATATCAGCGATTCTGAATCACGCTGCACAAGCTTGTGGGCGGGGCTTAACGCGCCCGAAACCCTGCAGCTCCGATCAGAGCCTCCAACTGCGCATGCGCAGAAAAAATAATAAAATGTGGTTTCCCTGTCACATCGTTCCCGGACCAGATAATGCCTTCCCTGGCCCCCAGACATTGCCCCACCCACCCCAGTATTACTGACCCCCCCTTATCCCCCACCCTCTCCACCACTCAGATTGATCATGGGCCCCTCCCCCCTTACTGATCTCAGGCAGAGTGGCAGCGGACCCCCCCCCCAACCGATCTCAAGCAGAGAGCCGTCGGACACTCAGCACTTACCTCCTCACTAACTGGAGCGCCTGCCTTTTGTAGAGCATGTCTGTTTTGCACCAATTCTGGATGGGCAAATGCGGTGGTAAAGGGGGAAGTGCCGGTGAGGTTGGGTGTGCAGCCCATCAGGTCAATTTAAATGCATGCAAATGCATTTAAATGGCCATCATGCCCGTTTCAGGCGCAGTCCCAATCACGGCTATTTTCAGGCCTTGGTGAAGGGGGAACCGTCATGGAGACGGGCACAGATTGTGCTACTTGCATCACGCCCGACTTTACCAAGTTTCCACGCCCGAAAACGGGCGCAACATGATGGTAAAATCAGGCCCATTGTATTTCCTGGGCACTGGGACTATCCAGATAAACTGCAATGATCTTTTCTGCTCTCAGAATCACGGCAGTGTCACATTGCATTCCAAGATGCCAGATCACTTGGTGCAAGTTGCACCAGTCAGAACCTCTTGCCAAGGCCATTTCATCTGTGCATGCCACTATCCATGACCAACCCTGTACCCACATCCCACACCTGCCCCCCCTGCCCACTTCCCAGTGCTATAAACATAAAACAGTGCTGCAGCAATCAACCACCCCTTACACATTCTACTCCATTAGCCTTCTACAATCTTGTCTCCCCATTCATCATCAAACAAGTTAGGTACTGACTTGCCACCCAGCAACCAATGATGGGCAAGATGGAACAGTGATGTAAAGGAATAAAATGTATGTGATTAAGCAACAGAGCAGAAACTTTTCAATGTAATGTTTACTCAGACACCCGACCCTGTCACCGCCATCTGCTCTTGCTCACTTGTGAAGTGAGAGTCATGAGGTGGAATTCCAACTACCTGACCAACTGCTCCCCCCCAAAGTACAGTATCTGAGTTGGTGCACGTTGTGAATGCATTTTGTGGCACTGCCCCCTCAAAAGGTTTAACTAATCTGAGTAATCATTATCCATGACACCCAGTGACTGCTACTACACACATCAACACCCTGTCAAAGATAAAAGTTATGAATTAGTACTGTCAAGAGAAGAAGGGTGCGACTTGGCGGGCACAGTGGTACAGTGATTAGCACTGTTGCCTCACAGTGCCAGGGTCCCTGGTTCAATTCCAGCCGCAGGTGACTGTGTGGAGTTTGCATGTTCTCCCTGTGTCTGTGTGGGTGTCCTCGGGTGCTCCAGCTTCCTCCCACAGTCCAAAAATGTGCATATTAGATTGATTGGCTATGCTAAATTGTCCCTTAGTGGCAGCGGGATTAGCAGGGCAAGTATGTGGGGTTATGGCGGTAGGGCCTGGGTGGCATTGTTGTCGGTGCAGGCTCGATGGGCTGAATGACCTCCTTCTACACTTTAGGAGCTCTATGATTCTATGATTATCATTATGAAGGGATTATATTTCACTCGCTGTTAAAATCGAGTCAAAGTGACTGAAAGATCTATGACAAATGGTTCATCCTGACGATCACCTCTCCAATAGCTAGGGGATTGCCACTGACTTTCTCCTCTATAGTTGTGGTCAGCGAGATCTGTGGAGATCCACCTCTGGTTCACTCCCTTCTCCTCATGTTCTGCGCTCTCTTCCAGTGAGGGAAAGAACAGACCTATGAATGGAATTTTCTTCCCTCCAAAAAAAGTGGAGGCTGGGTCATTGAATTTATTCACGGTAGAGTTAGTCAAATTTTTGGAGAGACAAGGGAGTCAATGGTTATGGGGGCAGTGGAATTAAGACGCAACCTGATCAGATATGATCTTCTTGAATGGTGGAGCAGGCTTGAAGAGTTGATTGGCCTACTCCTGTTCCTAAGTCTTATGATCTTATAAGGGTGTTGACAGTGGTAAATGGATAGATGAGAATGTGAAGAAAGAGATGATGGATGCACACGCAAGATAAATGTATAATGTGATGGAATAGGCTTGACAAGACAGGGTAAAGGGTGAGAGTGAGGCACACAGTAATTGCAAAATATATAAATGCACCTCCCTTTCATGACCTATTTAGGCCACAAAACCAATCCATCCAGTGTGAGGTTACCTTTCGGGCTACCGTGATTAATTTGCTTACAAATAATCTCATCATTCACTTAACTGATGTTTGTTCTATTGTTCGTATTAATGTATTGGTTGGGTAACTTTAAAGATACAGCAGCTGGAATGGGTTTTTTTAAAGGTGTGAATCACCAGTCTGAGCAGAGGTCTGTCTTAAACCCATTGCTGAGAAAAGTGATCATTTTTAGCAGAGCACTTGGGTGGCATGGTGGCACAGTGGTTAGCACTGCTGCCTCCCAGCGCCAGGGACCCGGGTTCGATTCCCCGCTTGGGTCACTGTCTGTGTGGAGTTTGCACATTTTCCCCATGTCTGCGTGGGTTTCCTCCGGGTGCTCGGGTTTCCTCCCACAGTCCAAAGATGTGTGGGTTAGGTGGATTGGCCGTGCTAAATTGCCCCTTAGTGTCAGGGGGACTAGCTAGGGTAAATGCATGGGGTTTTGGGGATAGTAACTGGGTGGGATTGTGGTTAGTGCAGACTCGATGGGCCAAATGGCCTCCTTCTGCTCTGTAAGTTTCTTTGATTCTATGATTCCCTTATGATCAAAGTGTAAGCAGCTACAATGGTTTGCGACAAACTGCTAAGTTAATCTGACAACTGTCACAACGGGTGATTGTTAGACCAGACAGGCTAAGATCACAAGGCTCGAGCAGGCAAGACAAAAGATGAAGGGCCGAAGAAAAAGGTTATAAGGAAAAGGGAATTTCTGGAAAAAGGTGTCGGAGAGGGGAATCAGAGAAGATCAACACTAATAAGACAAGTCTCCGGGATTCTTTAGGCTAATAAAGAAGCCTAATGCTTTATAAACTTAACTGCACACACTATCCTGCCCAGTCAAAATGTGGGTAGAACCTGAAACCAATTGTTAATTGCTACTAATTAATTATGTGCATTATGATTAATTCCTCTATTATTTATTGCAATAAAACCTTGATTGTCTAACCCAGAGCTTCCCATAGTTTTTTCCACTGTGAACCTTTTTCCATGCTTCACACTTGATGTGACTTCCAGAGTGAAAACTGGGAGGTCAGGGAGAGTTGTTGAGCAGGGTGGGGGTTCAAACAGCATGGGTACAGGCACAAAAAACAACTCAGACATATACCATGTCACGCATTTACCATAGCTAATCCACCAAGTTTGCACATCTTTGGATTGTGGGAGGAATCTGGAGCACCCGGAGGAAACTCACGCAGACATGGGGAGAACGTGCAAACTCCACACAGACAGTCATCCAAGGCCACAGTTGAACCTGTGTCCCTGGTACTGTGATGCAGCAGTGCTAACCACTTGCCACTGTGTCACCCATAAGGAGCTAAGGAGATAATGGGTGAGATTTTACGGGATATGGGGGTAGGGCCTGGGTGGGATTGTGGTCGGTGCAGACTCGATGGGCCGAATGGCCTCTTTCTGTACTGTAGGGTTTCTATGATTCTATGACCTCCCTCATCACAAAACCGTAAAATCTCACCTGAGGTCAACAGACCTTTCCATGGTCCGCCCCTCGCCCACTCCGATTCCCGTGGCAGGCAGGATGGTAAAATTATGACCAATAAGTCCAATGGCCAAAAACCTGGTTAAAGATTTAAGGAATATTGTACAGGAGGAAAGTGAAGTAGGGAGGCAGGGAGGATTAGGGCCGAGGCAACTGAGGGCACAGCCACCACTGGTGGAGCGATTAAAATTGTGGATGCTCGAGAGTCCAGAAATAGATGAGTGCAGATATCTTGGAAGATTTTGGAGCTGGAAGGGATTATAGATGGGCGAGTCTACGGAGAAACTTGAAAACAAGGATGAGAATTTTAAAATCAAGACTTTTCTTGTGTGGGAACCAATGTGGATCAGTGAGTACCTCACCGTGCATAGTACAGATCACACCAATCCCAGAGAATTGCGTGCAGGCCTAAAAGTCGGTTTCACATCCGGCACCAAACAGTTTGAGATCTTCCCGGCTCCTTTCTAATGGCACAAGGCTGATTAGCATCTTTAAAGTATGCATCTTTAAATATGGATAGCCCGTTTGACTCCCAGCACATGGGATTTTCCGGCCTTTGGGCGCGGTGCAAGAAAGGCAAGAACCACGACTGGTCTCCACTAGTGGAGGAGACTGGTGCAATGGCCATGCCGGGGTTGGGGAGGTGGGGGGATGGCTCAGAGGCTGTTTAAGCCCCAGGTGGTCAGGGCATGGCTGGGCACTGTTTGATGGGCACTGCCAACCTGACAGTGCCCACTGGACAGACACCCTGGCAGTGGCTAGCAGCTACCACTAATCCCCTAACGTACACATCTTGGAATATTAATTTAGCATGGCCAATCCACCTAACCTGCACATTCTTGGACTGTTGGGGGGGGGAAGCTGGAACACCCAGAGGAAACCCACACAGACACGCGGAGAATGTGCAAACTCCACACAGACAGTCACCCAAGGTTGGAATCGAACCCGTGTCCCTGTCGCTGTGGGACACCAGTGCTAATCACTGTGACATTGTGCCTCCCTCAATAGGAAATTCAGTACGAAAATAAGAGCATTTTTTATTCATTGACTGGTTTGAATGAAGAAATGGTTGAGTTGAATAGTTTGGATGCTTTCAAAAGGAAACCCAAGAGAAAAGGGAATAGAGTAACATGCTGAAAGGCTGTGAAAGGGATCTTTGGAATGAAAGGAATCTCATCTGGAATGATATTTTTCTGTGCTGTATCTTCCATGTAATTCTTCAATGAAACAACAACTTATATTTGTATAGCACCTTTCATGCAACAAGCAGTCTGACTGAACAAAGATGGTTAACAAAATAGAAGGTGGGGCCAGAAATAATATCATCAGCATTTAAACTGTGCTTATGGATGTTATTACTGAGGAGAAGCATGTAGTAAAGGGACAGCAGGAGAGGCAAGTATAGATCTTAAGGGGATGCTGGCAGTGATGGTGCAGGGGCAGGAAGTGGAATCATTGATGGGGATATTCTGGCTGCATTCTAACCAGTCCTAGATAAATATTTATAAAATTCTCACAGATACTGCTTTGTATTTAGACATCTCTGGTCTTTGTCCTTGGAAAACTAAATAGAGGATTATTTGATGATTACCCAGCAGAGGGCAATATCACACTATGGGATGTTACTGCCATCAGAACGCATTGAATTCTGATATATAATGGGGGGCGGACACAATGGGATTAGGTCACTAATCAGCCACTGAACGGTGGAACAAGTTAAATGGCCTGCTCCTGTTTCTACACTCCCAAGAAAAAAATCTCTGATTAACTTGGTTAACCACCTCGGGAACCCAGGCGAGGGATCCACATCCCTTCTCAAAGACAATGTGGAGGGGTGGGACGCACGTGAGATGATGGAACCAGTTATGCTGTCTTGCTAAAGTGCAAACTCAGTCTGCCATTTTATTAGTTACAAGCAACCTCACAGAAAAGTGGCTTTGCCCAGATGGAATGCCTGGCCCCCATCTACACTGACCAGGATTTAAGGTTCCTTCCCCACCTGGTGAGATATTATGGTCCCACCGAAAAAAAAAAATTATGGTCCCACCGAACTGAGTGGAGATTTAAATGTCTTGCCACATCTGCAAGCGGAGACACGCTGTAGTGGGGCTGTAAAACGCCGGCCACTATTTCTGCTGGAACTTCTGTATCATTGCCCACAAGGCCTATCCATCTGTACATGCCTAGTTCATTGAGTGAAGTCAAGTCCACTGGAAAAGTGAATTATACAGCATTGGTTTTCAACCTGTCGTCCTCTGTGAAGGAATAACTTTAGTTTACATAATTCCAGAGTCAATTATTATTTTTGTGCAGTCTTTTTCCTGTAAATCCTTCTATTCTCTATCCCTCTTTTACCATATCAGTGCACAAAATGCAGCGTGATGACCCTCCTCCTGTAGTTTGAGATTGCGCAAATAAACTAACCCTTTAAGTTCATCCTATCTCGGTTTGCTGTGGGTTATTAATAGAAAACTGGATCACGCCAAAACTGATCAGTTGGAACAACATTGCTTATAAATGGGGGAGCAAATCGAGACATCTTTCGGTTTTTGGGTGGGTGGAGAGAGGAGAAATCAAGGTTGTTCAAACTAACCCCCCTCCTCTCCATAACATGCAAGTGTGACTTTTACCAAATCTGAATTTAATTGGTACTTTATTTGATAACATAATGAATCACCAGCTTGGCCCTCAAAAGCTCCTCCTCAACCAATGCTTTTGGGCACGGATCTTGAGCAACTTCCTTCTGCTTTGTGCTGCTAGCACTAGTGCTGTCTCTGCAGTCAGCAGAGGGGTGTGGGGGGTGGCGGGGAGGTGGTGGTGGTGGTGGAGGTAACCAATGTTGCGCTGATGACACATGGTGCAATCAGCCTGCTCTTCTTAAAGGCATGCTGTTCCTCTTAAAGGGAAGCTGAATTGATTAATATTAATGGAATCTAAATGATGAAAACTTGAACACCATAGGAGAGAGAGAGTTTCCAAGGGGGTGGATGTGGATCTGGAGGTCTTAGTCTGGAGCTGGGCAGCAGGAGTAAAACCTGGTTCTGCAACTGTCAGCCTCACACTCACCTCTCACTGCACCCGCATATCTCCCGCTATTCAGCCAAGGCCGCAACATCACCTAAATACAGTGATACACGGTCACCCACATTCTGCCTTCTCTCTTGCAGAACAAGGTGTTACAAAATAGAAGGAAGCTGAGTAGAACCAGTGGGGGACAGAATGTCTGCACTTCCTGAGTGCAAGCTGCATGTGTTGGGACCATAGACCTCTTGTATCCCACCTCATCCTTTTGATTTCCTGCTTTCAGACACCCAGGAACTGACACAGCAGCCTGAGGGGGGACAGAGAGCAATGACACAGCATCGATGGAGGGACTCTGTCACATGATCTGACACTTGCCAACTGAGATTCTGGTCCTGCACATCCCTCGGAGACTGTCATAAAGGTGGAATCAGTGCCTGGTGAGTCATGCAAACCCTGAAAAGACATTGGTTTCAATAGTTGCCACTGACTGAAGAGGTGGAATGATTATATAATATATACAATCATATTTCTAAGCTTACTGGCGCAGTGCATGTTTACGTCAATCAAGCTGCATTCAGTAACAGATGTCTCCCCTGCAGACTATCTGACCTTCAGCCTAGTTGGGGATTAGCCAGAGTGCAGACTTAAGTGCATTGTACATGCCAACATTCAATAAAACATCACAGAATATCAAATCTGACCCACATCCCCATTTCATTATCTAAAATTGATCAAATGTTTTGTACATACGTTTATCTATTAAATAATTCAATACATTATAATTTAATACTAAATAGGAAGACTTCAATTTATGTAATGATCCAAAGTAGTTTGCAGAATGGTCTGTTACAAACATCCACAGCATCTGGAAGCTAATTAAATTGATGAGGGTCGAGCAAGCAGCAACATAAAATGCTGTAATCAGATATTGAACGAGCATGCTTTGTGAATGAAGAATAATTACATTTGCAATAGGAAGTTCATTCATTAAAAAATGTGGTTCCATTCTAAAAAGTAATCAATCTTGGAGTCGATCATAGATCTGCAATTATTTATTATCATCGAATCATAGGATCCCTACAGTGCAGAAGATGCAATTCAACCCATTCTCTGATAGAGTATCTTACCCAGGACCTATTCCCCTGCCCTATCCCCAAAACCCCGCAAATTTCCCATGGCTAATCCATCTAACCGACACATCTCGGGACACTCAAGGTGCAATTTAGCATGGCCAATCCATCCAACCTGCACATCTCAGAAAAGTGTCGAACGGGAGAGATTGTCGAATGGGAGAGATTGCCTCACACATCTCCAGGTTGAATTCTATTTACCACTGTTCCACCACCTGAGCAGTCCATTGATATCTTCCTACGGTCAACAGCTTTCTTCCTGACTATCAACTGCACACCAATTTTCATAGCGTCTGCCAGTACCTTAATCATGCCCCTTAGATGTATGCTGGAATCATTGATTTATATCACAAACAGCAAAGGACCCAATGCTGAGCCTCGTGGAATCCCACTGGAAACATCCTTCCAGTCACAAAAAATACCTGTTGACAAGAAACCTTTGTTTCCTGCCAGAGTAAAGTTTGGATGCAGCTTGCTACATTTCTCTTGGATCCCATGAGCCTTCAATTTAGTGTTCAGTCTGCCATGGGGGACCTTGCATAAAACCTTGTTAAAATCTATGTAGACTACATCAAACCCTAATTCTTGTTATCTCCTCAAAAACTCAATAAAGGTAATCAGAAATGACCTTTTAACAATTCATGCTCGCTGTCCTTGATTAATCCCTGCCTCTCTAAATGATGACTTATACCATCCCTCACAAATACTTCTTCAAATACTCTTGCTGCTTTTAAAAAATAGCTTCAAATGAAGCCTCAGTGTAACATCATGACTTCAACCAAGTGCAGGACGCCAAAACTACACTTGAAGGTCACCTACCTTTGTCACTTTCCAGGCAGCTGCTTAACTTCAAAGTGGGTGACCTCTGGAAGGTTGGAGAAGACTCTGTGACCTGGTTTTGGTAGCTATTCTGCATCAATCTATCCTGCCAAACCATATGAAGAATGATCTTTGGGGTTACGAGGCTGAAGAGTGCAGCTGAGTAGCACATTGAACAGGCTGCACAGAAGGTCACTGCTGGTTCAGCTGCATGCACTAATTTCACATTGATACTTGAACCAATAGATATGCAAATAAGCACTACCGTAAATCCTTCATGTAACTCCCTCTAGAGATCACTAGCAGATGTAACACCTTTTCTTGAAAGTGCACCTGTAGTTGAAATCACACTGAGGAAATTCCAGCACCGGAGTATACAGGTTTTACACCGATGCTGTACCGATGAGTACATAAATGAGCAGTCCTAGGAGACCCATCCCCTCACTAAAGGCCGGCACAGTGGTTAGCACTGCTGCCTCACAGTGCCACAGGGACCCGGGTTCGATTCCTGGCTTGGGTCACTGTCTGTGTGGAGTTTGCACATTCCTCCCGTGTCTGCGTGGGTTTCCTCCGGGGGCTCCGGTTTCCCCCCCAAGTCCAAAGAAGTGCAGATCAAGTTGATTGGCCATGCTAAACTAGTGTCAGGGGGACTAGCAGGGCAAATATGTGGGGTTACTGGGATAGGGGTTGGGTGGGATTGTGGTCGGTGCAGACTCGATGGGCTGAATGGCCTCCTTCTGCACTGTAGGGATTCTATAGGCCGCTTGCTGTTGTGACATTTTTAAATGTGCAACAGTAATGTAAATCACATTGAGATCATTCTTGGCCTTTGGCTAAGATGAAGTGTCAGATCAAGCCCAAGATGGGGTGCAATGTCTCATCTTGTCAGCTTGGATCTTGTTTGTCTCTTTTGTGGGGATCATGAATGGGATTCAATTGGAATTTGGATTTGGATTGAATAAAAATTTGAAAAAAAAAGAAAAAACTGAGATAATTCTGGATCATAGTGTTTGGGACATTTGTCCAAACTCTTCTCCTCCGTGGTTTGGAACTTCTAAGCATATCCACATGCGACATAGAGGACCAAGGTGTGAGGTGGATTTTTTTAAAAGAGAAAGCAGCTGCAGGGAGACCACAGCAACGCAACTTCAAGCACCTTGGAGGAAAAGCAAGCCTCACAACAAGTATGTCTCTTTTCCCAAACGTGAGATCCAGATTAAACAGGTTCTGTATAAGAAACTTGGTTTTCATTAGTGGACAGTGATGCCTTTAACAATAGCTAACTGGCTTGCATAAGGTAGCTTGCATCATACCATTCTACAATTCTGAACACAATTGCCTCTCATGTCGTTGAGGCAATTCAGACTTGGAATGACAATTGACGGAAGATGTTGCCGAGGATCGTCTTACGAGGAGTTTAGAAGAGTCAGAGGCAGCTTAATTGAAACAAATAAGATCCTGAGTGTTCCTCGACAGGAAGGGGCGCCTGAGGAGAGAGGCGACTACGCTGGAGTGAGATGGAAACCGATTGAGTGATGAAATAGGTTCCCTTGGACATTTGGTGCACAGGGGAAAGAAGTGTGGTATACATAGGAACTATTCTAAGTGGGGAACAGCTGAGCAGATATGGAACTGGGTGTAAATCTCACCTTTGGAGCTGAGGTTGAAAGCAAAATCAGTGACATAATAGGAAAAGCGTAAGTTCATTGGTTGGTAAGAAACTGCTGTTCGGGAATGTCTTTAAATAACGGTAAATTAGAATAGTGTATTTTTAAAGAAGTAGCTACTTTGATTTAAGTAATAAAACACTAGGGATAAGGGGAATCAGGGAGAGTAAAGTAATATAAGTAAACAAAACTAAAATAAAGTTAACATAATGGAAGTTAGGACATGGCAGGTGAGTTTGGTCATCTAGAATACTTGTCCTGTAATATGTGGGAAGTTGCGGACGCTACAGTGATCTAGATGTCCACCTGTGCAGGAAGTGCCACCAGCTGCAGAAACTTAAGCTCTGTGAATTGGATATAAACAAAAAAAAAGTGACAAAGGTAGGTGAAGCCTTGCCAATGTCAGTTTATTGATGAGTACTTGCACTGTGGCTCTGGTATCCCTGTGAAGCAACGCCCAGCTATTACCTGCTACCCCTACTTTGCCTCTTCGGTAGGAAAGGGATGATTGCTCACTCATTCTTGGCTTCTGCCCTCATTTTCTGCAGATCCACCTGATCAATGGATAACAAAGGATGAGGACAATAATGGGAAAGTACTATAGATAACCAGGGCCAAGCCACGCAGGAGTCAAAGCTGCTCCCTTATAGCACTACACCAGTGAAATGTGGGAGGTGACACCAAACTACCAAAATCTCAGTCCCACAAACCTTTTGTGAAACATTGCCCATGATCTTGGTTCTCAGGTGTTAGAGAGAAGCATCAGAATAAGTTTTTAAAAAACACACATGGACACACCCAGGGGAAAAATGGTCTAAAAAAAACCTTAATTGTGAGAACTTTGTAATTCGCTGTAATCAAATAAAACCTCAATTGGCATGGTGTGTACTTACCTATGGAGATTAGGATCATACAGGAAAGGGGATTATATAAGGAAAAATATGCAGGCTATTTGCAAGAGCAGAAACTGAATCTTTCTCAAAGAGCTAGCACATGTATGATGGGCTGAATGGCTTACTTCTGAGCTGTACGATCACCCTTTCCCAGTGTGGTCCTGAAGGACTGCACCCAATCTGAGATTGGCACCAATCAGAACGCCCAACTGAAACTTTCGCAATCCCCGATCAATAGCCCCAAAATTTGCTGAAAACATGCACCACAAAACTGCTGTGCACGCACCAGACACCATGGAATTGCAGTAGATACACCAGGCACCATTATTCCAGCAGAGGTTGCAGGAATTAATGTCATGACTTATGCAATTACTTTCACCATAAGTTAATTTTTTGTTATCTTTGCTCCAATCTACAATTGTCACTTATTGAAAATAGAAATGAATTACTCATAGCTCGGCATACATCTAAATCAAAAGCAGCATCTTATCATTCTTCATACTGCTGCCAGTTAGACTGAAGAATAATGGCATTGGACACCTGACAGTGGTTTGATTTATGGACTTACATTTGAAGAGAAAGTTTGTTTTATTTTGTCTGAAACCATAGGAAACAGTTTGGGCTTGAACGTCTGTAAAATGTCAATCAAGAGTCAGATTACCAGTCCGCTCGATATCTATCTTGACATACAGGTAATCCTTTCTCACATGGGGTTATGGGGATGGGGCCTGGGTGGGATTGTTGTTGGTGCAGGCTCGATGGGCCATGTAACTTCTTTCTGCACTGTAGGGATTCTATGATTCTAACTATTCCTGGATAACTACTGCTGTAAAACAGTCAAAACCATCCAAGTTTGCAATTATAATCATGCTTTTGGATGGTTGATTGCAGAACAATTGCTCAGTGGAAGTTTGAACTTATAGAGTCATAGAGGTTTACAGCATGGAAACAGGCCCTTAGGCCCAACTTGTCCATGCCGCCCTTTTTTGTTTAAAACCCCTAAGCTGATCCCAATTGCCTGCATTTGGCCCATATTCCTCTATACCCATCGTACCCATGTAACTATATAAATGCTTTTTAAAAGATAAAATTGTACCCGCCTCTACTACTACCTCTGGCAGCTTGTTCCAGACACTCACCACCCTGTGTGTGAAAAAATTGCCCCTCTGGACACTTTTGTATCTCTCCCCTCTTACCTTAAACCTATGCCCTCTAGTTTTAGACTCCCCTACCTTTGGGAAAATATATTGACTATCTAAGATATTGACTTCCCAGGCAATTGCCAGGCAATCCTTGCCTGCAACTTCTGTGGGTGGGGTGGTCCCAACGCATCATTGAGGTATCCCTTCAGTTACAACTCCCCGGTCCCCAAAGCTCGGAAGTTACTTACTTTTGTTTGTCTGATACGGTGTACACTCCTCTGGATGGACATGTCCATTTGCTCAAACCCAGAGAGTTTAGATGTCAGTTGGCAAAGCCAAGGCTTTGTAACAGTAATGCTGGAGTTTAAGCAGTGTTAGTAGTGTAGCTTTCCAGGACATTTAAGCCTTTCATTGCCTTTCCAATTAATGGGTTGGCTTGCAGAATTATCTTCGGGGGTCTTTGTGAAAATCAGCACAGGCCCTATACAAATGCTTGCCTATTGATCCAAATTAACAGATAATGAAGACTATTGGAAAACAATCTAAGCAATCTGAATAATTTCCTTTCAGAGAATTGCAGTGCAACAAAATGTTGATCGAGAAATTATGTGGTTCTACAATCGTGCCTACTGCTTGCTCTCACTGCCTTTAAGGATTTCTTGAGGTTTTCCATTTGCACATTCTTCTAGGTTTCCTTTTGAATTACATAAACTATAATATCACATTGGGAGGCATCATCTTCATATCCCACTGATTAGTCCTTTGTTCAAGATAGCAGATAGAACATGACAGACCAATGTGTTCAACATCACAATATCATCTGTGAACAGAGTCAACACAATTCTTTCAAAAATGCCCGGAACAAATATTCCAAACTATCCATAGCTTTTAAGGATTCAGGATGAATGCTATTGTTGCCTGCTACCTTAGAACATTACCAGTCTACATCCTTGCCTTGAAATTGTCATGAGGACCCTGTTTCTGCACAGCACACTTCCAGAGGTTTGTCCAATCTCCATGCAAGTGGGTCCTTGCTACAGTCCATCAATGTGCCCTCATGGTTTTTTTGTGAGCACGGAACTTGACAGCCAAAAGTAGTAGCCACAGAAAAAGCTTTTCATAGTGATTGAAAATAAGATTTTTTGCCAATGAAAAATTATGGAAAACTTTTGTGCAATTTTGCATACTTATGGAATCTTCCTACATTCTAGTTGGCTGGACAGCTGGTTTGTGATACAGAGCGATGCCAACAGCATGGGTTCAATTCCCCAACCGGCTGAGGTTATTCATGAAGGGCTGCCTTTTCAACCTTGCCCCCTTGCCTGAGGCGTGGTGATCCTCAGGTTAAATTATCAACAGTCAGCTCTCCCCCTCAAAAGCACTGTCTTTCCTCTTTATTATTTTTTAAAAATTAATTCATGGGATGTGAAATCGCTGGCTGGGCCAGCATTTATTGCCCATCCCTAATTGCCCTTGAACTGAGTGGCTTGCTAGACCATTTCAGAGGGCAGATAAGAGTCAACCACATTGCTGTGGGTCTGTTGTCACATGTACGGCAAACCAGGGAAGGATAGATTTTATTCCCTAAAAGGATATAAGTGAACCAGAGGTGGGTTTACGACAATGGTTTCATGGTGACCATTAAATTTTTAATGCCAGACTTTCACCGAAATCAACTTTCATCTGTTGTGGCAGCATGGACTTTGGATTACTAGTCTAGTAACAGTACTACCATATCCCCATAACATCTTCCTAATGACTCCACTGGTCTCTCAATTAACTGCATCATAATCTATCCTTGCAGCAGCTTTCTATCAATCAGAAAAGGCTTCACTAATTGATTCAATCTCTTCTTCGGTTCTCTCCTAGTAGCTTCCTGTTAAGGCTAACTGCACAGTGCACGAGAGCTCAGCAACTCTGACTTTTGTTTATTTGTATCTTCACTGGCAGAAGCGAGAAAAACAACAGCCACATAATCTACTTGATTATCAATTGCAGAAAGCTAGCCTTAAACTTTGAGGTTGGCAATAACCTATTTGTGGCCTAGTACCTTGGAGCTGATCATTTGTAACATAAAACCAGTCAATTACCTGGCTAGCCTGTTAACGTGTTGTCATGAGACAAAAGGGAGATGAGATTATTTATTTGATTCATGTCTCCATGCCATCGCGCGACATGCAGCACGAGACACGAAGCCACAAAATGTTGATCGAGAAATTATGTGGTTCTACAATCGTGCCTACTGCTTGCTCTCACTGCCTTTAAGGATTTGAGGTTTTCAATTTGCACATTCTTCAGACACTTATTGCCAGTCCAAACCATTGCTGTCAACAAATAAACATGAGAATCTATAGGACACAGTTGGTTTATTGGATACGCTTTCGCCCCCATTAAATAACTGAGAAAAGCTAGTTTTCTGAGGCCTGTCATCGCATTTACTGCCTGGATAACAGTTTTGATAGTGTCAGGTGTGCTAAACATGCCCAATTCCATTTTTGTCTGCACATCTTAGGGCTTCGAAATTACAAGAAGGCAAATCACCCTAACATTATAGACAGTCATCTTCTGACTAGGAGTAGAAGGTTGTGGTAATTTACTACAGCGTAGTGTGTAAAAAAAAAATTACAGTTTAATTTTGAGATGGTAAAAAGATTGGCTGGCTTATATTAATTTCTACTGCAATGGTTTGACTTTCTTGCCTGCGATTTTCACAGGGGTTTTACTCATTTAAATGAACTAATGCCTGTATTAAAATAGCAAACAGAATAAGATGGCACCAGACTGGCTGCTCAGAGTTTCCTCTCCTTGGCAGCTCCATTCATTGCATCACTGTCGTCCTCCTTCCTGCTTAAGAGTCCCACTCTAAATCTAGAATTCTTACAGTGCAGGCGGCCATTTAGCCCATCATGTCTGCACAGACTGTCTATACGAGCATTGTGGCTTAGTGCCTTTTCCCTGTGCCCCTGCACTATGTTTCAAGTAATCATACGATTTGAATGCCTCAATCAAACCTGCCTCCCCCACACTTCTAGGCAGTGCATGCCAGACGCGATCCACTCGTTGTATGAGATAGATTTTTCTATCGCCACATTTGCTTCTTTTGCAGATCACCTTAAATCTATGCCCGCTTGCTCTTGATCACTTTATGACTGGGAACAATTCTTTCCTACCTGTATCTGCCTCATGATTTTGAGCATCTCTTTCAAATCTCCTCATAGCCACCTTCTCTCCACGGAGAACAGTCCCAACCTCTCCAATCTGTCCTCATAACTGAAGTTTCTTATGCCTGGAACCATTCTTGTAAATCTCTTCTGCACTCCCACCAATGCATTCACATCCTTCCTATAGTGTGGTGCCCAGAAACGTACAAAATACTCCAGATGAGGGCATGTATAAGTTCTCCTTACTCTTGTAGTCTACATGTTAGTTTAATATGTACATAGAAACATAGAAGAAAGGAACAGGAGGAGGCCATTCGGCCCTTTGAGCCAAGTAGTTCAAGCTATCCATGCAGAACACATATCCCGTCCTCTAAACTATTTGTTCTGTGTTTTTAACCTATGCTCTTTTGAATGGTAAGACTTGTCACATTTGATTTGCTAGACTCTTCTACCAACAATGTTGCAGCACTCTGCTGCACCTCACTTTATGCTTCAGCTGCTGTGATGAGTGTCTCATTCAATGCACAAAACCTGGTCAAGCTTACAGTACTCATCACCCACCTGTCATGGTAACATTACTGGGCTTCCAGATCATAGAACATAGAACATAGAACATTACAGCGCAGAACAGGCCCTTCGGCCCACGATGTTGCACCGACCAGTTAAAAAAAAAAACTGTGACCCTCCAACCTAAACCAATTTCTTTTCGTCCATGAACCTATCTACGGATCTCTTAAACGCCCCCAAACTAGGCGCATTTACTACTGATGCTGGCAGGGCATTCCAATCCCTCACCACCCTCTGGGTAAAGAACCTACCCCTATCATATTCCAATACACTGCTGGCTGCTGAACATTACTCCGCTGTTATTTGGGTCCTGGATCGAATCCCATTCTTCTGCTGGCTCCTGGATTTTAAGCCAGCTGTTGGTAGAAATGATTTCAATCAGGCAGTGGAGCACGACCACGCCATTCCTGGTTTATGCATCACAGTGCGTAGATTGTCTGTGCCTCCAATAGTACTCCATACATCTTCGAAAATGAAGTGTTGCGCAAGGAGATCATGTTATTGAAATATCATTCTCCTTTGTAAAGAGTATTGGAAGGCTTTCATCACAGATGACCCTGTCCTCAAAACTAAACTGAGAATGTATTGAGGAAAGCAACTAGCTGGGAACCTTCACCCCTCAGCGCAGTGAACTGAATGAAGAATCTTTATTGTTTTAGGTCACGGAGATGTGGGAACTATCATATGGCACTGACAACTACACAAACCTTTTCTTTAAGAAAAAGTTTCTTCGTCCCCTTTTTTCAGTTGCTGGAGGGTGTTAGGTCACCAAGGAGAATTTTGCAAGCAAGAATCCAGGATATGCACCTTTCCATGAATATCACCAATGCCATTCCTTTTCTTTCAGCTCCCAGCGAGATGAAAAATGCATTGGCGTCATACATCAGTCCAACTAAGGGATCGAATTATCCATTTTTCAAAAAAGTGCAGATTCGGATTTACGCTGTGTGGGTGAATCAAGTCCCATCGGGTTGATACGGTGGCACAGTGGTTAGCACTGCTGCCTCACAGCGCCAGGGACCCGGGTTCAATTCCCGTCTTGGGGTCACTGTCTGCGTGACGTTTGCACGTTCTCCCTGGGTCTGCGTGGGTTTCCTCCGGGTGCTCCGGTTTCCTCCCACAGTCCAAAATACGTGCCGGTTAGGTGGATTGGCCATGCTAAATTCTCCCTCAGTGTACCCGAACAGGCGCTGGAGTGTGGCGACTGGGGGATTTTCACAGCAACTTCATTGCAGTGTTAATGTAAGCCTACTTGCGACTAATAAAATAAGATACATTCGTCATTTTAGGTAGCATCTGATCTGAAAATTGGCTCTGCTGTATATCCTTAAATATTACCCATCTATTGACAAACCAATTTAAAATAAATTGCAGAAATTCTCAATTCTTCATGAAAGTTTAAAGCCCAGACATTTAAAAAAAACACATTTGTTGGAATGCAACTCCACTTACTGCATACCAACACACTTCAATGTCTCATCACATCTGTTCATAATCAAATGTCACACGAGTTCAGTTTTCCTCCAATGCACTATAAATTTGGATTTGTTCTTTGAATAACACTTGTATTTGTGTGTGTGTGTGTAGAACTGGATTGGAATAAAACTGAGAAACCACTCCTTTTACAAAATTACTGTGTCTGAGTTTATTCCTTCAAACTTCCATGTTCTGGCTTCTTCTAACTCCAGAGCAGAGCTTTTCCCAAATTACCTCCAGGACTAAGCTCCCCCTGTTGGTTATATATGTAATTACATTACATCGTCTTAAACATTGCAACAGCCTTTTTTAAAAACTATTTTTCATCTAATGTCTCTTACCCATGGCCAGATATCTGCAGAATTCATTTTTTTTTAAAAAACTGAAGCATTTCAAATAAATCACTAATGGTCAAATAGAAGTTTTGCAACTTTCGTAAAAACTATAAATACAGAAAACATTCAACTAGATAAAATTAAACATGTTGCTTTTTTCCCCCAAAATAATAAAAGAATATGCTTTGGCTTGACCATTTTTCTTACTGCTTTAACTTGTCACTCTGATTCCTCGCATACTGTACAGATGTATCACATTAAGTACAAAAGAAAACATGACACAGACTAACAATTCGCCTTAAGCTCATCCAATAGAATTGCAAACAGATTAGGCAACATATCCATAATTTGGCAAATTCAGCAGTCACATCTGTGCTACTGAAAGTGATGGAATCTATTCGGTCAGTGTAAAGTTTATTAGGCAGCTCCCTTCTGAAGAAATCACCTCAAACAAATTCCATTAAATTCGAATGACCATTAATCATACATCTTTGAATGAACAATCAGATTTTTTTTAGTTCATTTCTATTAATGTTTTGAGTATTTTGTTCAGTTTTGCTCAAATGCAGTATAATGTTGCCCGATGCTCTGTATAATCATCTGAACTGCCAATTTAATGGTTCCAAGTGCATCAATCCAGCTAGAATTGGTCCAAACGATAACAGCAGTTGGAAAGGTTACTGTCCAGCAAGGCAATGTAGATATTGATCAAATATTTCATTCAACAGCATGATGTTAGAGAGAACACATTAAACCAGAAACGGTGGAGACAATAAAATTCCAGCTTACAGACACATTTGGCAGTATTAGTCAAGTATACACAAAAGACCAAGGACACCATCACAAGGAATAAAAGTGCTTTTCCCAAAATGCTCCTTATGGAATGCAAATACTGTACAGGTAAAATGCCGTGGACTTCTACGAATTGTGTTGATGATGTCAAACATCTGTCTCTATCCTTTTCTGATTTACACAACAGTCTGTTTCTTCCATCTGTTCATAGTCCCCACTAATCTCACTGGTATCCATACTACAGTCAGATTCATTGTCCGATTGGTCCATTCGTTCAAGCTTTGGTTCTTCACGGGACATCCTGATCCCATTTGGAGTTAGGTGCGTGTGCCTTTCACACCCTAAAATTCCTCTATCGCCTAATGACCGTCGCACAGCCTCTTTGGCCTGTCTGATGCAGTTCAGCCACTGCTGCTTGTTGAAGGCATCATTGGCCTGAAGTGAGTGGGACTGCCCTTCAGAAGGATCTACAAAGCTGACTCTGAAGAAGTTTTTTGCTAAGATAGAAACAAAAATGACATTTAAAAATAATATTCAGTAAAAGCAAACGTTTGCATTCCTAGACTTTCCACCACTTTCGCTTCCAGAGGGACATGTATCCTGGCCCGAAGCCAGTTTCTTCGCTTGTTTGGGGGTGAAGAACTGCGAGTGTAAGGGTCGCCTTTAGACTGTGGCCAAATTTTCAGGTCCAACGGGAAAGAAAATTATTTTAATCATTCTTTTGTGTTTAGTTGTAATTTTTCAAGGCTTTTTTTGAAACATTATCCTCACTGAGACCTGTTTTTGTATTTATTTGAATGGATTTTTATGGCGTGAGTACAAGTTACAATTGGGTGTAACTTGATATTGTCAGAATCTATGTAAACATGGAGCACATTTTTGGGTTAAACTTAGGGGTTGCTCATGAGGAAGAAACACAGGCCTACATTAGTGTTGTCAATTACAGTTTCTTAAAATATGATTAACCAGATGAAATTTTGTACTTCAATTTCATCGTAGAATAAACAGCATTATAATATCATTTCTGAGAAATTAATTTTGCAGAGCATTTAGGCCGAACAAATTCAGGTCTCCTATTAAAATTGCAAGTTTAACCGAAGAGAGAAAATGGTTTTATCCTCTCCTGCTCCATCTTATTTATTTCTCAACTATTTTCTCCTCTCTCCCCTGATGGGCTGACTCATTACTGTGGTCAGGTTTCACGATGCAGTCACCCTCCTTGTTTAAGTGGCTATTTCCCTTGTGCCAGCTTTGACCACAAAGCAAATATTCAAACCCAATGTGCAATTAAATTATGATCTGTGTTTTGCGATAGTAACGATGACATCATTACTCCTCTAAAACTGACAACAGTTTCTGCAGTTCACACACGTGTAGCTAAACATGGAAATCCAGAATTTGTCATCAGAGTTTAATTCTTCTGCAGAGGGGCACTGTTGAGGGCACCGTGGAATATGATCAATTGACAATCTATAAACTGCCGAGAACTTGCAGTGGTTAGCACACTTGGTGCCAAGGACCCAGGTTCGATTCCTGGCTTGGGTCAGTGTGTGGAGTTTGCACATTCTCCCCATGTCTGCGTGGGTTTCCTCCGGGTGCTCTGGTTTCCTCCCATAGTCCAAAAATGTGCAGGTTAGATGGATTGGCCAAACTATATTGCCCCTTAGTGCCAGGGGGTCTAACAGGGTAAATGGGGTTATGGGGATAGGGCCTGGGTGGGTTTGTGGTTGGTGCAGACTCGATGAGCCAAATGGCCTCCTTCTGCACTGTAGGATTCTATGATTATGTTCTTTGTTTTGCTGTTTAAAAACTCAGTTACACCTTGCCAAATAGGGTGTAACTATTCTTCAATGACCCAACTTCTTAATTGCTGCTAAATAGCTTCATTGGGCCTGAAGGAATAATTTTGTATTTGTTGAAAGTTAAATTTATCCGTTATTAGAAATTTTTTTTCAATATTTGTATATGGTATTTTATCTTCCACCTTCGCCCCATGTTGTATGTCCCAATCGTTCATCTCATTCTCTGTAAAATTAAACTTTTTGTGGTTTGGTATCTTTGAGAACACTGCAGTGTGATTGGCTGTTTACCCTGTTTGCTATCATCACTGTTGCTGGATACCCGGAGGCCCCCTTGACTTTGTGCCAGAAACAAACGCCGGGAAAGATGATAACCATGCCACACAGAGATAGCTGGCTCTTTGTGGAGAGGTCTGCGGTGATGCCCTAGGTTCACTGCTGCTTGCAAAATCCGGCTTTATATTTCCTTACTTCACCTGACACCGTCCACTTCTGCAACATTTTCAGTGGAAGACAAGCGCCCAGCGTGAATGACAGCAATGTTCCCCCTCCCCACCCCCACATATAAATTATGCATAGCAACACGCAAATAAATACGCACAGAGAGAGCTCGAGGTAACAGAATGGCTTTGTACTTACTTCTCTCATTATTGCTGAAGGCGCCTCTAATGGATCCACCTAATCGTACCTCCCCATCCTGCAGGTCATCCAACACCAGATCTCCGACAGGGATGGGCTGCCGGTACAGCTGGTAGCACAGCTGCTCACTGCATGTCACCACTCTGGTAATTACAAGCACCTCTTGAAACAGGAAAACATGGAGCTTCTGCAAAATGAAGTAAAAGTCAGCCCTGAATCTGCTTCCAATTCTCCACTTGTCATTTATTGCACAATCAGGCTACTTCATGTAATAATAGTTGCAGCATTTGGGAATAAATACATTAAAGTGAATGAAGAAATATTAATTACATTAATGATATTGTCATTATGTAGAGTGGTTCTGATGAAAATAATAGTTAAGCAGTTATAATTCTGATATAGACAGCCCATTTATATATGGTTCACAAATATATTTTATAGAGAGGTCTGCAGTATGATAGTACAATAAATCGCAATATTGTACACCGACAAGGATCTGCCTGCTTTTCAAATAAAATTAAGTGTGTCAAAGGGGAAGCGGTCTTGTTGTGATCTTTAGAAGTCCTATCTTAGGGATTTATAGATTCATGCAAATCGTGTTTTCCGATTCACGCAACAGAAAAAACAGTCCAAAAGCAGCTGCTTATTTATCTTGTTGCGAGGCATCAATCCTGCACTACAAAATATCAATACTTCACTGACATTTCATCAGAAAACACATACTTTCTGACAAATACAAATGGAAAATGCCTTCAGCCTTCTAACTTCCACGTTAACTTCAATCCTCTAAAGGTCAGCCTATGTGTGACTGATCTGTGTGAAGTGGGAAAGGAAGAAGCATCAAACAGGGAGGCCTGGCCTAGAGCTGGAACATTAAAGTGGGACAGCTTGAAAGAGCAGACTGGCTCTAAACCTTTTATCCTTTACTTAACTTACACAACAGATTGCATCATCAATCTACGCCACCAAAGCCACCATCCGAATACTGTGCCACCTTCAAAGACTGAACCACAACATCTGTTCCAAAACTACTGGAGTTTCTCTTTTATACTTGTCAATATCATTTTTTTCCCCAATTGCTTTTTGCATTGTGATGCATCTTATTGTAGACAGCAAATGGTAAAAACTAACGTAAACGTTTGGATTCTCTATTGTTAAACTGCATAATTGATCCAATTGTAAACAGATTGGCTGGAATGTTACCATCGTTCATGCTGGCGGGATTTTCTCATCCCACTGCAGTGAACGGAGATTTGGCTGGGTGTCAAATTTTCCAATCTCGCTGCAGCGGGAGCGTGGCAGGAATGGCTGGTAAGGTCACGCCCATTGTATCCAAATTACTAAGCAAATGGTTGGGTTTTCTTTGTCAAAACTAAGTTTTCCCAAGGCAACCTTTTGGCATGACACAGTTTTGGTCATCAGGGTTTAAGACAATTTCAAATCTTACTATTCATAAATAATCTAGTGATACCTCAAGAGGAAAGCACGAGATTGGGAGTGATTGAATCAGGAAATCAAAGATCACTTACTGCTCCTCTATTGTTCTTTAAGTCTCCGTGACAGCAGAGCACTTTTGAGTTTTCAATCAGAGGGTCCTTCTGACTCTCCTCAAGGAAAACAAGTCTTTCCTTATAATACTGGCATTCTGACTCCCCCGTCTTCTTGTTGATTTCAGCTACAATCCCTTGAACAATGTTAATCTGGAAGCAAAATAAGAGTGGACAATGATTCACACAAACTCATACCGCTTCAGATTCCATCAGCAATTGGGCTAAGAAATCAGAGGAGCAGTAATGTTCCACTGCAGTAGAGGAAAACATTCTAGCAAATCAAAAGAGCCAATTGTAATGTCAATCAAAGCTGAAATCTGAAACCCAATGTATCCTGGGACTGGGAATTCCAATAATCACATCACACTGATGTCGAGTCCTTTTGCTCAAAAACCTTTGCATGAACTTATACATTTGTCTGGGCTTAACTGCACACGTGATTGTAAATTAAAAACACCCCAAAGCTCTCCATTTGTCCTCCCCCCCCCCCCCCCCCCCATTCAGCTGCAACATGTTTCCATATGAGGCAGAAAAACTGCATACAAAGGTTTGAATTGGTGTAAATACATTGAGTGGACTTGCAGACATCTTGCATGACTGTTTTGAGCTTTGTGTGCTCTCAGAATGGATACCTGTGTGTCACCGTGTCTCCAAGTCTTAACACTGTGATTTGCTTTTCCTGAAGGTCTGATCACTGTGAGAGTGGGTGCAGGGTTAATGGGCCGAATGGCCTCCCTCTGCACTATGGGGGTTCTATGATTTGCTGGTCCGGGCTGCCCCTTGAATTCAGGCATTACTGTCCTTAGCAGGCATTACATTTCAAACGTGAGTGGAGTGTGTTTCTCATGAACATTGGTTGAACCAGAAGCACGCTGAAAATGATGTTCTTGGTAACTCCACAAGGTGAAAATATTGTAAATGGTATTTCTTTCAACATTTCACAAAGGATGAAGGTGTTTGACAGCTCTGCTTTTGAGAAAACATTAAAATCTCCTTTGCAAAACTTGAGAAGTAAAGCAAGTACCACTAAAAAAAAAACACATTAGATGTTTAATAGATTAGTTTGTAGTCAGCCAGTGAAACTTCATACCAGTTGCCAAATGACAACGGAGAAGTGGGTATCTCATTGCTTGATGGAATCCCAACAACTTGTCAAATTTCAAAGCTGAATTAGTGGAGCTTTAATGAAAAGCCTGATCTGGTTTATATCTCATAGCTGCTGTCTGATATTTTGAATGCATTATCCACTAAGTGGCTGGTAACTGAATAATCTTTAATTCGTTTGAGTGTTCATCAAACAGCAGTGGAAAGGGGGAAAAAAAAATCATAATTCTCAGATCATGTATTCCAACTAAAATCTACACATATATAAAGGAAATACAAAGGCATTTTATTTCAAATTTTAAAGCTTCAACAATATTTGAAAAGCGTTATGAACGGAAGAACAAACATTTTAATTTATTTCAAATGCATTGCTAGTGTCATGTAAATCATCATTGGATTTGGAAACATTTTTCTTAAAAAAAGCTTCAAAACACAGAATCAGTGGACTGATTAATTACTTTAAAGAAGGTTTTGCATTAATATGTAAATTAGAGGGAATGAGCAGGTAGGTTCAATGCCACTTTCCCTGCTCTCAATTAGTGTCAAATCTTTCATCCTTGAAAAGACTGAGCTTTTGTACAGCAGTAGCTGTAGTGTATAAATCAGAGTCAGGACATGAAGAGGGACTAATTAATAAATTGTAGCATGGGAGCACCCGCGATTACAGAAAATAGATAAATCTATTGATGGTGCAAAATAGACACCATATAGACCCAACAGACCCCATATTTACTGTTTTTAACCAGTTTCTTTAAATGGAGGAGGTCAAAATGGTTTCCTCCATTGCAAGTGGATTTGAAATGTTTTAGACGTTCGGGTCTGCTTTGCACCATGCCCAACTGAACTCTGAGCAGTTCAGCATTCATGATTCCGCCCAAACACTAAAAACTTGTGCGCCGAAGTAATTCGAAAAATAACTCAAGGAGCCAGCCAAGTGGTCTTTCAGTTTTATCTGCTTGCACTGTACAACAGTGCCTTTAAAAGATTGCACAGGAGTTTACTGGTGGTTTTCGTGTGTCCAACAGTTTGATAGGGCCCTTACCATCTCGAGGACGAATCGATTTTTTCGCCAATTGCTATACATATAAGCAAATGCAGAAAGTTGTGTTTATCTCCCTTTGGGAGGTTACTGTCGATGTAACAATTTTAAAAAGGTAAAGTTTTAGCAGTTTTGGCAAATAACTCCAAGGAAATTCCAAGCCATAATGTCAAATCCAAAGCTAAAGTGTTGGGGGTGGGATTGGAGACACTCAATGTCTCTGGCACTGTTATAGCCCCCCCAAAAACATATTTTTCCACCTGGAAACCTCTACTTAAAGTAGGTTAACCCTTACTACCTCACTGACATTATAGGAACTTTGAGAAAAACATGTCCCCCACCCCCCATCCAAGGTAAATTGGGCATAGGTCATTGTACCTTGCCTGGAGATGCTATTCTCTATTAAGTTTAATGCTCTGCACAGAACCCCACTGAAACCTGAGAATTGAACACAACAGAAGTGACATCCTGGGATGTAAGCTTGAAACATCGTGGTTGGAACACAAGCTCAACCATCTGAGCTGCAATGAATTTTGCAGAGCAAAGCTTTTATGCTATAGTTCAACAATTCTGGAGTCACGACAGTGCGAATGGAGAAAATCACAATGTTAAAATTAATTCTCATTTGCTACTTACTGCTTCTTCCAAGTGCTGCTTATCCGGATGATCGTTTGGAGTGTGCCTGAGGATTTCTTTTAAGAGCAAAGGGTACTTCACCAGTCGACTGCGTGGAATGTCCAGAAAATTCCAGAGATCCAGCTTGCGACTAAAAGGTGACTCCAAACAACGTTGTAGAAAGTCATGGACTCGATGATCTTGTTTCTTGTGATCCAATAGGGCTTTGGCTGCCACCTGGTTGCTGCAGTAACTATCGTAGGAGTTTAAGCAAGGGAGCTAAGAGGGGGGGAAAAAAAAGATTTAAAATGCGTGGCAGCTAAAATCCCTGCGGCACTACATGGCATCGTAAAAATCAAGAAAAACTGAAAATGCTGGGAATCTAAAAAGAAACAAACTGCAACTGTTGGAAATATGCAGTACCTCACATTTAGCTAACAGAGGAGACAGATCATAACTATTTCTGAGTATTTTCCATCAATCCTGTCCTTTCTCCCACAGATGCTAACTGACTTGCTGTGGATTTCCAGCATTTTGTCATTTTAATCAGTTACTGATGCAATGTAGGATGGCTCCCTAAGTGCGCAAAGTTTCACAAACATTATTCATAATTTTTCACTGGGCTAAGGTCTGTTTTCAATCACCATGACGACTGTTTTTATCTAATGACTGTCAAGTTCAACGCTCACCAATAAACCCATGAGGGAACTTTGCGGGATGAGTATCTGAACTAACAAACTCCAGTGTGGACCCATTTGCACGGAGGTGTAGTGTAAGAAAAAGAACAGCTAAGTTGCATTCTGCAAGCCCCCACAAACAGCAACTCGAGAATGACCAGACAATCTGTCTTTGTCATCTTTATTGAGGGGTAAATGTCGGCCTGAAGGAAGAAAATCAATTCAGCCCAAGACAAGAGTGAACTAGCAGGAACTGGCCTCATCTGGATTTTATTGGAAGTGACCGATAAGGTGGTAAGTCTATTGGACTTATCAGGAATCCAGTAGGGACTCCCAGTTGCTGAGTTGACACCAGTACCTTTCAGCCAACTTCAGCTGGAACTATGGCACGTGTTGTAAATTTCACCAAGAGTCGGAGCGGGACTTGGTGCCAAGCTGGTTAATGGGTTATTAACTCTCAGTCAGTGGATAATGGGGTCTGACAGGTGCAGGAGTGAACTAGACCACTGTCCCTCAGTCTGTCAATGGGTGAGTTACCCTATGCACCCTCCCTACCTCAGCAACTCTTCTCTGCCTGATTGCAGCAACCCCTCTATTTCCCCAAGTCATTGTAGCAAGGTTCCTCATGATTGCTCCCCCCTGAATTGAAGCAAGCTCTCCATCATCGTCCCTCAACACCCCAGATTGCAATCAGAAGCGTTTGGATGGGGCGACAGAGAGGCAATTAGTTGTGGTATATATTTCAAGATATTTTATACTGGACACCACTCAACAATAGTTATGGAAAGGTTAATGCGGCACTAACTATGGCCAGGACACCTGGCATAACATATCTACTCTTTTTGGAATCTTTAAAATCTACCCAAGCAGGCAGATGATGCTTTGGTGCAACACCTCATCTAAAGGACAGTGCAGCACTCCCTCAGCACTGCACTGAAGCACCAGTCTTCGAGCCCAAAGTGATTCAGACTCGGGTATGCTGCTAACTGAGTCATAGCTGGCACTGATTGAAAATAGAAATGTGTCAGGCTTGTCCCTTTAGCAAGCTACCAAAGCCCATCCATGATTTCAACAGCAGAGTCAGTCACCTTTTTGATCTGAACCCCCCCCCCCCCCCGAATCTAGCCCCCCACTCACCCTGCCCCCGATAGCTCAGTTTGGCAACACAGAATCACTCGTAACCCCACCTGTTTATTGATGGATCCAGGAAGTCTGTAATTGCTTTCAGAGATGTAAAGTTGAAAAAAACTTATTTCTACACAATCTTAATGAGAACTTCAAAATGAATGTCATACTTTTTATTTACATCTGAGACCTTAGCAGCCGAATTTTAATTGACTCTACAAGGGGAGCACACAATTTTTAAAATGTCCTACCACTGAAAGTCCAGGACAAGAATTAACCAGATTGTGCAACTCATGTAATGCACAGCAAAATATATCAATAATGCATTCAGCACTGTGAAAGTATTAAAAGATTCAGAATGGCACTGCACTTAAGGATTCTAGCACGAATGCTGCACTGCAGTATTAACCACTACTGACAACAAAGCAAAAACAACTTAAAGCCAGAATTACTATATTATAACTAGCTGTGGAATCCATGCTGCAATGTGAATGGAGTAGAGTTCACCACACTTGATATCCAAAACTATTACGAAACCATTTTTATTTGTGATAACAAAAATAATGTGTGGACCTGCAACAGAAAGGGGGGGGTGGGTGAGGAGAGGTTCAGTCCTCAGTAAGGTTCTCAGGAATGACTCCAGTTTTGAAAAAAAAAATCTGCAAGCACTGGTTACAGAAATGCAAATTCAGTGAAAGGAAGAATCGTTAAGCTGCCCATCTGCACTATTAATTGTCTGCTAGATGGCTGGACAAACCACAAGAGAAAATTCTGGAAGTTCTCAGCTGGGAAAACAAGGTGACGCTTCAGATCAACGGCCCTGAGGAAAGGTCACAGACCAGAAACACTGGGCAGCAATTTACTGGCCTCCGAGTGGCAGGAACAAAGGTGTGAAGCTAGTAAAAGGTGCAGTGCTGCATCAGGAAGGCTCCCAGACGCAGTCCCACTGCCGGAGAAATGTTCCAGCAGTGGGCTGCAGATTGGCTGTCTGCCCCATGGAGGTGAGCAGAAAATAGAAACACTTTAAAGTCCCATTAAGTGGGGCTGCTGGCATATTGTTAATGGGGGAGTGCCCCCCCCCCCACCCCACCCCACCTCCCTTTTGCCTAAAGTTTGTTGCAAAAATTGTTTGATTTTGAAGGTGTTGAACTGTGGGAAAAGAAGATCCTGAATCTACTCTATACTGATCTGTTCACCCCTTGCAATTTAATTTAGAGTTCCAGATTTGAAGTTTATTTATTAGTGTCACAAGCAGGGTTACATTAACACTGCAATGAAGTTACTGTGAAAATCCCCGAGTCACCACAGTCCGGCACCTGTTCAGGTACACTGAGCGAGAATTTTGCATGGCCAATGCACCTAACCAGCACGTTTTCCGGACTGTGGGAGGAAACCGGAGCATCGGGAGGAAACCCACACAGACACGAGGAGAATGTGCAGACTCCGCACAGACAGTGACCCGAGCCGGGAATTGAACCCGGGTCCCCGGCGCTGTGAGGCAGCAGTGCTAACCATTATGATTCTCCTTCCTATTCTTTAACTATCTTGCATCCTCCTACAAGATGACATCTCAGCTATGTCCTTTTCAGATTTCTGTTAACCAAAAGGTATGAAGGGATATGGGACAAAGGCAGGTATATGCAGTTAGGTCACAGATCAACCTTGATCTTAGTAAATGGCAAAACAAATTCGAGGGGGTGAATGGTCCGCCTCCTGTCCCTATGTTGCTAATTATTCATCAGCATTGCTATGCATGACTGATGTGTTACTCTTCTCCATTAATAGTTCGTCTTAAAGCAGTTAGAATTCAAACATGATCATTTGTTTTGAATTGAAATCATCTTAAAGAAATTGAAATCTAATAAAGAAGAGAAGCTTGATGAAGTAAATTTAATATAAAATGTGATCTGTGAATAGATGATTTTTCTGTCACTCCATGTGAGTGTACACAGACATTTGGTGGTGGTTACCTGAATCTGTGCCGAGAACAGGGCAAGGTGATAAAATGTCAAAGTTTGCAAAACATCAATTAACTCTGTGCATTTTTAAAGGGGATATATTTACATTCTTTCATGTCACTGTAACCCTTTTACTTTGGTGTCAGTTTCCAGTTTGGATCTGGCTCAGCTGACAGCAGCTGTTAGATTTGTTACTGATAGCTGTTGGGAGGATCTTATTTTAACCAAACAATCTCTGCATGTATCGGGATATCGCAAATCTGTCAAATGTCCGTTTGGGCTATCGTGGCCTGTGTGATGCGGCACTTTTGGGAACTGACAGCACAAACGTACCAATGAATCAAATGTAAAAGCAGATTAAAATAAAGGTTGAAACAATTTCTTACCCAGCCTACAAGGATGTGGCCAACATGCTCTGTCGTCCCATCTGGTTTCCGGGCTTCTCGGAGCCGACTGAGAAGATCTGAACAAAAATAAATGAGGAAACGTAAGGGTCACAGCAAGATGCTTTCCCCAAGGAGGAAGTGCATGAACGTTTGCAGAAAATGACATTGTTCCCCGTGAACCCTTAAGCTCTTTATTACATTTGAGGCAACCTTCACATAACCAACCACTGTCTGTTCAATCTGAGAGGAAAGCCATACCTTCGTGCAAGGGAATAAGGGAATCCAGTGTTCCAAATATCTGATTCAGCTCCTGTTCAGTCATAATGGAGAGCTTGAGCATCGGATCGTGATAAGCCTGTGTGAGAGAGACCAATATTTAATGGTCCATATTCGGATACTTAGAAAGTGCATTTTGCAGAGAGCATGTTTCAACATGTAACTGACTTGTTCCTTTACTGTAATGCTTCTGACCGACACATCTGAGACCCCAATGTCTTCTCGACAGTTGCAATTTCATAAGTAACAATTTATCAGATTAGTTTCACAACAGGATTTATTTTAATGAAATTTAGCTGCTGGGTGAAAAGAGCTTAAAAACAAAAGCAAATTCAGTGATCCACAATTAATTCAAGGAGATTTAAGAGCTGCTTGCACCTGGGACCAATATTCCCACAGCATGGTGCGCTATTGCAGCAGAATGCTTACTCTGCACAAGTACAATTCACATCTTCAAAAATAAATGGGTTGGGGGATACAATTTGACTAATGGCCCTGATGATACTCTGAAATAGAAATATGAACATGTGGCAGATATTTAATTAATGTGTACATTCAATTGTTAACAATTACAAAATACATATCTAAAACCAATATTGTTCAAAATATGATTACTCAATTATAGCAGAATTATGTGGAAAATTCCAATTACATTTTTTAAATCTGATAATTGGAAATAATGTGTGCATCACCTTTTTTGCTAGCTTCAAATCTTCAATTAAAACTTGTTCTCCCTGGGAAAGTTCAAAAATTGCCTGCAAAAAAAAAATTAGTAACGGAATCATTTAAATGAAGAAGAATTGGTCACAATTAGACCAGTGACATGTGTGCGGTGTGGTTAAAGTGACACTGGTTGAACCCAAATTCCAAACAATCAATCTAATCTCTCAAAGGAAAAATGGTTACATTCCTGAACTTTTCTTATAAGTATTTCCAAAGTAGAGTTGTGGAAAAGGTGCATATTATCTGAACAAAATCGTGGAGAAGAAAGTTTAATAGTTTTCAGGTCTTGAATTATGTGGAGGGGCCAAAAGTCACAAACATCTGTTTAAAATTCCTGGGTGTGATATATATGAGAGAGCTTTGTGCCATCCATAAGGTATATAATTCATGGTTAAAAATCTAATGCATGCATGTACTTTCTGCCAAGTTGCCTCTTCTCATGATTTTGGTGGTCACAGCTTTATGTTATATTTAAACATTTAACCTGTCTTACTGAACATGTAGATTACAAATCCTCCATGTAACAGTTGCCAGTTAACAATTCGTTTGTAGCCTTTGGCCAGGAGCCACTGCTTTGAAGCAAATTTTTGAAAGCTTTCAAGTTCCATTGCCATCTTGCATATAAAAAAAACTCAAACATGGAAATGCCACAGGAAACTTATGAAAAAGTTTTGCATCTCGCACAACTGCCAAAGAGTCCACATATCATTGTGATGCAGGTGATATAAAATTACAACTGCAAAATCTTCTGCACGTAAACACCATTCTGCCTGTCCAACGGTTCTATGTCAAGTGTTTGGATACATGGGCCTCCTACCATGCTAATACTCTCTTCCCACCTTGCCCCCATATCCTTCTATATTCCCTTTTCCCTCGCTGCCTCCATATCCTTGTATATTCCCTTTTCCCTCGTGTATGTATCAAGCCTGCCCTTAAATGCATCATTGTCATCTTCTTCACCACTTACTTGACAACAAGTGCCACATTCGCACCACTGTGAAAATAAATAGCATCTTTGTTCATCATTTGTTAGTGGCTATCTTACATTTAAGCTTCATTGTTTTGGACTCCTTCATGAGTGGTAAAGGGTTTCACCACAGCCATGTTATCAAGCCCCTTAGTCTAACTGCAGGTATAATCTATGATCAAAACACTTAGATAAATGAACATGAAGTGTGAAAACACAAGCAGGTACAATTATCCTCTAATTAACCTCAAGGTGCTATGCAGAGAGACAATATTTAAGTAAGGGACCTTGAAGTTACAGGCCACTTTAGCAGCTAAATTCCATAACTGTGATCTAGACTCCAGATCAGCAATGAGCATTGCACATTCTTGGAAATCAGGTCCAGGTATATTTTCTTCCCAAGTTTCTAGCCCCTGCCACTTGTATTCAGCACCGATGTTTTAGTAAAACTTTCAGCAACAAAAAATACAATGTGATAGTGAACAATTTTAAGGTATCAACACCTTACTCGAATGGTTCTTTTTTTCTCTTAGAATGTGGGTGATGGTGGAAAGGTCACAGGTATTTTGCGTTCTTAGCTGCCCTGAGGAACAGGTTGAGGGTAGCTTCCTGTGTACAACTTAACTGCATATTTCTGTTGTATGAAGGATTTTTCCAGTTTGACTATATATTCTGCAAAGTTATATTGCAGTTTCAATGCTGATTTGTAAATTAGTTTCACACAACCGCTAATTGATGGCAATTAACATTTAAACATCTGCTTTTACTATAAATGTGAATGCTTTGATTACAGGATCTTCTTCTACCCAAAGCTATTTTTCTTTCACATTATTTCAACCACTTGCCAATGTTTTCCCCAAGACCAAATCTTCCAGTTGCTTTGGCATTACAGGTATACTCCTCACTCTTGCTTTTATTACAACAACAAATATTATGAGAGAGAAGATGGATTAAATGTTATCCACACTGGAAAGAGGACAGTTAAATGATACAGAACGACTCACATAGGAGTGTCTCACAAGCAAAAGAACACAACAGCAATATCTTTCAGTGGGTGGGTTCCCTGCCTTGAAAAGGTTGGCAGATTGCTATACAGGTCCTGCTATATTCCAACGCAGGAATCGTTTATTTAATTACACGATCAGCTGTACAGCTATCATAGGGAATCAATAATAAAGATCTGTTCTTGCTCATGATAGCAAAATATTTGGTTCTCTGCAATTAACATCCCTGTAATTTTGCAATAGAATTTACAGTAATTTTAAAAATAAACTATATGCCCCAAATGAAGTATCACATCAACAACTGAACTGTGACAAACAAATGACAGGTTTCTCCATGTTGGACGAACAAATTAATATCTTTACTGTTTACTTTTATAGCAAAAACGTTTCAAGTTGCTTGCACTCTCATTCCTAATCTATAAAGACATGGGTGTGAATGCTTGAAGTCAGAAGCCACATTCCCAAGCCAGGAGTGAGGCAGTAGTGGGAGCGAAGCCGGTCACTGATTAAATGAGTCAAACTTTCTGTTTTCTGATGGAAGAGTATAGCTGCTCTGCACTCGTACCTCTTGCCTTTTGATTTCCTTAGCTGTGAGCATCTGATTGACACGAATGTCAAAAGTTTCACTCCAGAGTTTGCTGTCTCGACGCTTTGCAATGGCAGGGGGCCCATGTCTAGAAGAGGGTCTTGGGGTGAAAATTTCCGGTCGGCTCTCACTTCGGAAACTAATGGAACGCTATAACAAAGAGGGAGAAAAGAATTGCTACAGATTCTGTACACAACATACACGTTGAAATAGAACATTATGTAACTGTAATTGAATGATTTGCTGCAAATGTCACTGTAATGGAAAACTGTTTTACAATATGCAACACACAAGAGGATTTGCAATTTGACACCTTTGATTTAAAGTGCACCTTTGCTCATAGAATTATTAAACCATATGAAATAGACTTGCTTTAATGTCTTGCAATAATGACTGGTCCCATAGTACTGTGAATGAATGATGGTTCTATCAGCCATAAAATATTATGCCCTGGAACAGGGTTTTGAGTAGCTCCGGTCCAGTTAACACACAAGAATAAAAAGGTGAAGACTGTTTTCAGCACAACACAAAAAAAGCTAAGACTCAAATAATGGAGAACTTCTGCTGCTTGTATAAACTAATGCTTTTGGACATGGTTCCCTTGCATCCTTGTTAAACCTGCAGCCCTGTAATATGCTATTGACATTTAGACTTCAGATTGCATTTATACTGCAGCACTAACTTTGCTTCATATTATTTCTAAGAAGTGGTAATGTAAATACAGAATCAGGAACCGACATGTATTTGCATCAATAGGGAGTAAGAGTCCTGTCTGCACTCATCTTAGCATCAGTAAGATTCGGCAATGCAAATGCAGACTCAGAAACTATGAAATCATAGAATTCCTACAGAAGTACAGGAGGCGGCCATTTGACCCACTGAGCCTGCATCGGCAATAATCTCACGGAGGCCGTATCGCCGTAACCGTACGAATTTACCCTGCTATTCCCCCTGACACTAAAGGGCAATTTAGCATGGACAATCAACATAACCTGCACATCTTTGAACTGTGGGAGGAAACTAGAGCACCCGGAGGAAACCCACACAGACACAGAGAACGTGCAAACTCCGCACAGACAATCACCCAAGGCCGGAATTGAACCCGGGCCCCTAGCACTGAGACAGCAGTGCTAACCACTGTGCCGCCCTTGGTATGTTTTAATCCCCGATTTAAGTACAGCGAGTGGATTAGGATAAAGTGCGAATGAACGGTGCTAACCAACATGATAAAGCTTACCAGGATATTTTGTACATCTTTTTAAAAAAAATCTCCATCATAATAATGCTGCTTCACAGCTCCAGGGACCTGGGTTCGATTCCCGGCTTGGGTCACTGTCTGTGTGGAGTTTGCACATTTTCCTCGTGTCTGCGTGGGTTTCCTCCGGGTGCTCCGGTTTCCTCCCACAGTCCAAAGATGTGCGGGTTAGGTTGATTGGCCATGCTAAAAATTGCCCTTAGTGTCCCGAGATGCGTAGGTTAGAGGGATTAGTGGGTAAAATATGTAGGGATATGGGGGTAGGGCCTGGGTGGGATTGTGGTCGGTGCAGACTCGATGGGCCAAATGGCCTCTTTCTGTGCTGTAGGGTTTCTATGATTCTATGATTTCTATGTTAAGTGGCAGTGAATATGCTTCAATGAATTCATTTCATGCTAATATTTGCTAACAAGCAGGAAATAAATGTTGTGAATAAGTTATGCATTGATTAATCAGATTACACAGGGTCAAAAATAATTTATTTGTCACCTGCTATTTATTAAAGGATTTATTCTTAATATTTTCTTTCAGGTTAACAAAAAGCTTTTTTAAAAAATATCTGCTGATGGATACAGTTTTTCTAATCCATTCCCTGTAGAGCACTTGGTGCAACCTGGGGGGAAGCCTAACCCCTAGGCCTCTATCATCGACTTTAATGAAGAACCACTAGAAGGTGCTAAAGACCAGCTTGGGGTTGCCAGCATTTTAACGTTTTTTTTTGCATTTTAGGGATGTGCCTAGTAGTGACTGGTAGTCTGTGACATAGATTAGATTGGAAAACTATTGTGTGAGGAATGGTATTTTAACGCCACTGCCAAATGTCTATGGCTCCACCAAACTGCCCCGAGGGCATTTCAAAGAACGTCTCAGTCAGTCGCACTTTTATGTTTACCAGATATCAACAGTAAAGACTTGAACTTAAACTGTAATCAATGGAAACTTGGAAAAACTTTTTAGTATTAGTCAGCCTTCTGCGACCCTGCCATATGTAAGTTTTTAAAGACAGGAGCTAAACCGCAGTGTACACATTTTCAAAACTTGCTATGATTACCAAGGTACAAACTGGTTTTCTCTGGTCGTATATTTGATTGCATTTTATTGACAGACTCAGTGACTACCATTGCTTCCCACTTTTTAATCACAGTAAGCAGGAGCTGAAATCGAAGCCAGTCTACAATTTCCACGGCCTTTTAGCATTTTTTCCACAAAATTGGTGAATAATACTGCAGTTTACTCCTGATACTTGTGAGAGTGACCCTCCAAGGGAAATTAGAAATATTTGTGTTTGAAAACAGTCTTTATATTCAAGTTCCTGCAGGTTAAGTGCTGCAAGTAATAAAAGTCTCTCAGCAGCTGTACAAATATGCTTGCAGCAGTGGACAGGGTGCCAGGCACAGCTTAAGTCTAGCCAAAGCATAATTTGCTTTCACGCTCAGCACAACTGGAACTAATGCAGCTCTTTTTCAGAAACATCAGAAACTTTTCACATATAAATTCTGGGAAGAGATTTATCACCCCCAGGGAATGCAAGAATCTCAGTGCAGTCACGCTATTTCCCTACCTTCTGGATCAAACACTAACCGAAGTAAATTAGTAACCTCCCTTCCCCCGCCTCTCCAGGCAAGGCCTATTACCAGTGCAACATGTGCAGCACAGCAGAGAAAGAAGCATAACAGACCCTTATTCTGCTCTTGACTGATGGTAAAATTATTTAGCATTACACAGCTGCACTCGTGTTCCTGGACACAACAACCAAGGGTTAACGTGATCGGTGTGATGCTGCAGCTTACTCTTCTGAAGATGTGGTTAGGAGGATTGGCCACGTTAAATTGCCCCTTAGTAACCCAGGAAATGTGGGTTAGGGGGATAAGCGGGGTAAATACGCGGGGTTACGGGGATAGGGCCTGGATAGGATGCTCCGACAGAGAGTCGGTGTGCTTCCCACTGCCTCGGAAAAACAGCCAGCATAATCAAGGACCCCACGCACCCCGGAAAGACTCTCGTCCACCTTTTCCCATCGGGAAAAAGATACAAAAGTCTAAGATCACGTACCAACCGACTCAAGAACAGTTTTTTCCCTGCTGCCATCAGACTTTTGAATTGACCTACCATACATTAAGCTGAAGGGAGGTCACTGATAAAGCAACTCAAGATGGTTGGGCCTTGGACACTATCCTGAGGAACTTCTGCAGTGATGTCCTGCAGAGATGACGAAGCTCCAACAACCACAACATCTTCCTTTCTGCTAAGTATGACTCCAACCCTGAATCCCATTGACTTCAGTTTTGCTGGGGCTCCTTGATACCACATTTACTCAAATGCTATCTTGATGTCAAGGGCAGTCACTCACCTCTGGAGTTCAGTTCTTTTGTCCCATGTTTGGTCTAAGGCTGTAAGGGGGTCAGGAGCTGAGTGGCCCTGACGGAACCCAAACTGAGCATCAGTGAGCAGGTTATTGCTGAGTACGTGCTGATTGACAGCACTGCCAAATACCTCTTCCATCTCTTTGCTGATGTGTGTTTTCTGAGCAAATACGAACAATAACAGATCACCTGTTCTAATTGTAAACTGAAAACAACCACAATAAAATGCTCTTGCCAAAGTGGACGGCCTGAAATGCTCACATGTTTTCTCTACATTGATGCTACTTCACCTGCTGAGTAGTCCCAGCATTTTCTGTTTATATTTCAGATTCCAACATCTGCAACATTTTGCCTTTGTGCAAGAATATAACGCCTAGTCTTTCTAAAAATTGTAGTTCCAACCTTTGTTTCTAACTCTTTCCTCCCAACCCCTCCCTTCCTCTCCTGTTACTGGTGTTGGCACACAACCGCACAGCAATCAGCAGTCCTCACTCAACTGAGTCTGAATCCCAAGTGTACACGAGCAATATAATCAGTGGAGGTGGAGGGGAGATCACAACTCGGGTTAATTTTATTCTCGCTTCATGTCCTTGTCCGCGTGCATTTTACGTCAGATGACACAGGGCAGAAGTCACTGAAGGTAACCCTGGACAATATTTCTCTATCGGTACAGGCTTGGAGGGCCGAAGGGCCTGTTCCTGTGCTGTATCGTTCTTTGTTCCCAGTTCAGGGCGCAAGCAATTGTAGTGATCCCACAAAATGTCATAAAGCTCAGCTAGTGGACTTGGTCCCTTCCTGCATGCTATAGTCAGGTACCCACTGAGCCATCAGGTATAAAGTTGAATTCCTTATGCTATCCATTTCACTAGTTGTCTGTAATGTTAACTGTATGTTAATTGTAGCGATAGGACACAATTATATTGTCAGGTGAATGGCATTGTTTAATTAAGTACTTTGAGCTCATATATAGAGGAAACAGCTGGGACACTGGGGTGAAAGACCGAATATACTTTCTTGGTAAAGAAAAACTCTGTGCCTTGGTTTTGACTTCACAAACCAGCGTGGATTCTATTTAACATGTAATGGCATATAAACTTTCTCTATGCTGCTAATGGTTACCATTTTGTTTTTTAATGCTGCATGAATGATTAAGGTAGATTTATAACATGATTTAAAAACCAGCTCCAACAAATGGAGGTGAAACTATTAGTTGGTACCCTACTGGGTCAATATTTAGAGAGATGCGGACAGGGAGTGAAGCAGAAGAATGGTAACTTTCTTCTCCAGCTATGAAAGGGTTTTTTGTTACAGAAACAGCCCAGATTATGATTATGAAAAGGAGTGAAAGAAATGAGTTGCCTCATGTGCCAAAAGATGCAGAAGAGAAGAAGATATAAACACTAGGAATTTAGCAACAGAGGAGTGATTTAAAATCTGGGACATTAACTTTAATGCAAAACTTTAAATAAATTTTAAATGTGGAATTGACAGCATTATATTTAATCAATTCCGGCATTGAATTTCTAGGGCGAACCCAAAAAACATTCTTTTTGTACATTCTGACATTCAAACACAATAGAACGGCACTGGAATTTTGCTCCTTTGATGTGATAAATTCACTGTTAACTTCAAATCATTAACTTGCATTCTTATCTAATCAGCTAGGATATGGGACATTTGCTAAAAAGATATATGTATGGCTAGGATAATATTATTAATCAGGTTGAATAGCAGTTGGCTTGGGATAAAGATTATGAAAGCGGATGTCATCCTTTATATACACAGATGCAGTGAGTGCAAACCAACTGAACTCACTGTATATCTTTATAATTCTTCACGCATCACGATTGGGGGATCTTACCTGTAACGTCTGGCTGAATCGTTTCAGAGGTGTGGCCTTCACAGGAGGAATGAGATTAGCTAAAGATGTGACCCGGGAAAGCGGTTTCACCCGTTTGTTACTGGGTTCCTGAAAAAGCAAGAAGGAGTTAATGAGGATGTATCAGAATAATTCTGCATGTGTTCCAGCTGATGTATTGTTGCTGGGCTAACCCAAGCACAATGATATCCTATGTCATTGAGGCCGAACTGAACTCACTGACAAGATGTTTATTGTTTCTTGTGACTGGTCACAGACTGCATCTTATATCCTTGCACATTATCATTCTACACTGGAAAATTCATGTTCACATAATAATGTACCATGTCCCCAGAGTAAATTTACACTAATCAATAGCCAGCAGTCGGGAGGACAAACACCTCTGTTGTGCATTAGGAATTTTAATTAGACTAAAGCTATTATACTTACAGGAACACACAGCAATGTGCTAATGCAACACACGTTATTTTAAAATTTACGTCAAGCTCCAAAGTAGGAAAGCTGCATGCAATTTCTCCCGGTTGAGTGGACATGTACCTTGCATTTTTTAATCTCCATTCCCCAAGCTGTAGAAGACAGAGGTCCAGTAGAAAGAATCCCAGGAAATTATTTGGAAAAACCTCCATAAAGAACCCCAGAATAAACATCTCTGTATCTCAATCAATTCCCTCAGAAAATTCTGTTTCTCCTCCTCAGACCTGTGAAGCAGATTTCTGCAGATGACTCTGGGGTTTCAGTGCATGCAAGCAGTCCTTCTAGAAGAATCATTCTCTGATTGCAGTCCTATATTTGGCAGCGTACTGTAGCATCCACAATTAGGTAGAGATCAACACAGCACAATGCAGCTGCTTTAGAAAAATTCCAACAACATGCATCTTTTCAGTCACCTCTCTCGGGACCATTTGTATCAGTGTTATGATGTCTGCAGGATCAGCAAACACGTCCCTTTCCATCTTAACGCAGGTGGCAGTGAAAAACTGCACACAATATTTTCAGACATGAATAGTTTCACCTCTGAACTTCAGTAAAGGCACCATTGCTTAAGTGGCAAATGTTCATTTGCAGAAACATTTTTCAACAAGGGATCCAGAAAAATCTTGCCATTTTTCCTTCTGTAGCAGCAGATATTTTTTGCAACGTACCAGGTTTCACTACCCTTTAGCTTCAAAGCCTCGTCCTCAATTACCTTCCCCTTGATATCAGCACTCTCAGGCCCTCTGACGTCAATGCAGTTGCATTCATATTCTGATCAAACCTTCTATTCAAGCCCCTGAATAATCCTCCTATGGAAAAACACCTTGCTTAATAACCTGTGCTACCAGCTGACTGCACAATAGCTATGAGCCAGACTTTCAGAATGTTATCCAGACATAAGGTCCACAATATACATCTTTACACTGTTCCTCAGGCACATACGCAGATTTATATTTTTACAGCATAAATTATTTAGCACCCAATCGTTCAGTTTTCAGACACATCACTAAGGCTGCCTCCATTTAAAGGTATAGTAACCTTTTCCGATGCCAGGTTGAATTCCAAGTGTCACTCTTAACTAAAGTAATCATAGATTTTGATCAATGAAAAAGAGCGAGCTTAAAGACAAATACTTTAAAGCTGTTGATTTCCAGCTTTCAAATATTCAAACTGTTTTTCAGCATGTAGACAAAAGGCGAATCGATCTGAAACAGTGAAGTTTATGAGTTGTAGCTTCAGAATCTTTTTAAACCTGCAATATTAAAGGGTACTGACAAGGAGGACATGGCAGATAGGTAGGCAGACTGGAGGTTTCAATATTTCTTCTAATGTCCTATTGTGGCTTTGGGTCTGTCTGGAGTGCATGTCTTGGTTCTGATTGCCTTTACAGTTTTAACATTTCAGCACCACAAGGATTTGACATAAAATCCAAATTATGTGCAGAAGCAATAGAAGAGAGTTAACACCCAAGTCTGACAAGATTGGTTAACATCACTAAATTATATTGATGTTAATTTCAATAAGTTTCAAAAGTGACTTAAAGCTGCGGTGCCTTATAAATTGCCCACATACTATTCTTTTTCCAGCATCCAATGCTGCTAATAGTTTTTATATATCAACTTTTGATGCCAATTATCCAAAACGACGTCAAACCACGGGAAAGCAAACAAGTCAATGAAGGGCATACACCGCTTGTTTACAAACTTATATTCAAAGGGGTATGAAATGATTGGTTAAAGTATAATTTGACCATGTCAGAGCAGAGGGAAATGGGTCACTTCCATAGTGTTTTAAACTCCTGATAAAAGAATAAGTTTTGAAAATCCAATGCATCATTTTCCTGCCTTTGTTTCTTAACTGGAACCACAAAAACATTTCTGCTCAAATTCAAAGGAAACAAAAGCAGTTTGAATTGATGGTTTTATTTTAATTTGCGGTTCGTTTTGGAGGCCTTGATGGGCTCACTGTGCTGTGAATAAGTGACTGGCCTAAACAAAATAACAACTTAACAAACAATGCCCAGAGCTAGTCAAACAGAAGAACTCCTCGAGCAAAAATGTGCAGTCAGTAATCGAATCAGTCAGTGGCAGGTATGGACGATATGGAGATGAGTGACTTTTGGAATTAGCACACCAACCTGCTGACCGCACAAAAAAATAATGTACTGAAAACGGTTTCCTTCAAACCGGGTGGCATGGTGGTTAGCACTGCTGCCTCACAGCGCCAGGGACCCAGGTTCGATGCCCGGCTCGGGTCACTGTCTGTGCAGAATCTGCACATTCTCCTCGTGTCTGCATGGGTTTCCTCCGGGCGCTCCGGTTTCCTCCCACAGTCCAAAGATGTGCGGGTTAGGTGGATTGGCCATGCTAGATTGCCCCTTAATGTCAGGGGGACTAGCTAGGGTAAATGCATGAGGTTATGGGGATAGGGCCTGGGTGAGATTGTGGTCAGTGCAGACTCAATGGGCCGAATGGCCTCCTTCTGAAATCAACAGATAAAAGTTTTTAAAATGCCTCACACAGGATTGACTTGAGGGCTGCAATCTAATCAGAAGGCTCAGGTGAGAGTAATTGAAATTACTGTTGTGGGTTCTGTCATTTAAAATCCTTGGTTTGATTACAAACTTAGTCATTACTTTATTGTATTTGAAAATGGAAAGATCAAAAGTAACTCCCCCCCACCCAAGTCAATGTTCACTTCATCTGGAGCAAATTTATTTCCCTGCTCCTTCCTTCTTTCCAGTCTATGATGGCCATCGCTTGCACAGCACTTCTTTCAACTCAATTGTGTTGATTATTCAATTGGTTTCGATTAGACAAGTACTCTTCCACTGTCAGCTGGCAGGGCACGTGTGTAGCGACATCTTGCATCATTTTCCAGCCCCTTGGGAATAGAATGCTCCATAATCACAAGGAGAACACTGGTAAAATTCCCTGCAATTCCAAAAGGTACAGCTGAGTGACAGACTGGGAAATCGACAACTTCCTTCACTGCGCAGGTTACAGATTTCAATGCAAGGCAAAGAGTATAAGAAACAGGAGTGGAAGTAGGCCATTTGGCCCTTTGAGCCTGCTCCATCGTTTAATGAGGTTATGACTGATCTTTAACTTTAAATCCATCTTCCTGCACTCACCCCAAATCCCTTTGCATCCAAAAATCTATCAAACTCTGTCTTGAAGACACTAAATAACTGAGCATTCCAGTTCTCTGGGACAGAGAATTCCAAAGATACACAATTGTAAGAGCGAATTCCTTGTTTTGTGACCCTTAATTCTAAACTCCACCACCAATCCTGTCAGGAGAAAGAGAGCAGTGGAGCCAACAGTCGCTTCTCAAGAATCCACATAACCACTGAACACCCAGTGCACCTCAACATTCCCTTCACACAATACTATTTCCAACTGTGAAGTTGGAATAAGTTGCAATTTCCAATTCAAGTTGCTTTGGAATGTATAGAAACTTTTTTTTAACACAGTGAAGGCAGCTGAACCACTGGGAGACCAAGTGAAAGCTATGCTGATTTCAGAACAGCTGTGACATGAGGCACAAGTTATTTTCATTTCAAGTGTAAAACTGTGTGTTTCCTGGAGTTGAAAAAATTTAGGGGGAATCTAATCGAGGTGATTAGAACGATTTGATAGGGTAGATAGAGAAACCTAGTTTGCTGATGGCCCCATCCAGAACAAGAGGCCATTTAGGAGTGAGACCGGCAAGTATTTTTCACAGGATGAAAATCTGGAAGCGACTCCCCCAAAAGGCTGGGTGGAATCTGCATCAATGGAAAATTTCAAGACAGAGATCGCTAGTTTTTTTGGGTAAGGTATCAAGGGATATTGAGAAACCTGTCCTGGTCCCCTCCATGCCAACGCTATAGTTAAGAAAGCCCACCAACACCTCCTTTCTCAGGAGGCTAAGGAAATTCAGCACGTCAGCTACAACTGTAATCAACTATTACAGATGCGTCATAGGAAGTATCCTTTCCGGATGTATCATAGCTTGTTATGGCTCCTGCTCTGACCAAGACCGCAAGAAACTACAAAGCGTTGTGAACATAGCCCAGTCCATTACGCAAACCAGCCTCCCAACCATTGCCTCCATCTATACTTTCCGCTGCCTCAGAAAAGCAGCCAGCATAATTAAGGACTCCACGCACCCTGGACATACTCTCTTCCACCTTCTTCCATCAGGAAAAAGATACAAAAGTCTGAGATCACGTACCAACCGACTCATGAACAGCTTCTTCCCTGCTGCCATCAAACTTTTGAATGGACCTGATACATATTCAGCTGATCTTTCTAATAATGACTGTAACACTATATTCTACACCCTTCCTTCCCTATGTACTATATGAATGGTATGCTTTGTTTGTATAACGCACAAGAAACAATACTTTTCACTGTATCTCAATACATATGACAATAATAAATCAAATCAAAAGGCAGGTAAATGACCTTACGATACAGTTCAGTCACTATCTAACTCAATTATGAACAGAACAGACTCATGGAACTGAATGGCTCACTCTTGTTCTAATTTGATCTGGGTTATAATGTCTCTGCACCAATGTTATATTATAAGCTCAGTAAGAAGTCTCACAGCACCAGGTTAAAGTCCAACAGGTTTATTTGGTAGCACAAGCCACAAGCTTTCGGAGCACTGCCCCTTCATCGGGTGAGTGGGAGTTGTGTTCACGAACAGGGCATATAAAGACACAAACTCAATTTACAAGATAATGGTTGGAATGCGAGTCTTTACAGGTAATCAAGTCTTAAAGGTACAGACAATGTGAGTGGAGAGAGGATTAAGCACAGGTTAATGAAATGTGTATTGTCTCGCCAAGGCTATCCCCACACCCCCACTTCTTGCCTTCAAACAACCGCACAACCTCAAACAGACCATTGTCCGCAGCAAACTACCCAGCCTTCAGGAGAACAGTGACCACGACACCACACAACCCTGCCACAGCAACCTCTGCAAGACGTGCCAGATCATCGACACAGATGCCATTATCTCACGTGAGACACCATCCACCAGGTACATGGTACATACTCTTGCAACTCGGCCAACGTTGTCCACCTGATATGCTGCAGGAAAGGATGTCCCGAGGCATGGGATATTGGAGAGATCATGCAGACGCTACGACAACGGATGAATGAACACCGCTTGACAATCACCAGACAGGAGTGTTCTCTTACTGTTGGGGAACACTTCAGCTGTCACGGGCATTCAGCCTCTGATCTTCGGGCAAGCGTTCTCCAAGGTGGCCTTCACGACACACAACAACGCAGAATTGCTGAGCAGAAACTGATAGCCAAGTTCCGCACACGAGGACGGCCTCAACCGGGATCTTGGGTTCACGTCACACTATCTGTAACCTCCACAACTTGCCTGGGCTTGCAAAATCTCACTAACTGTCCTGGCTGGAGACAATACACATTTCTTTAACCTGTGCTTAACCCTCTCTCCACTCACATTGTCTGTACCTTTAAGACTTGATTACCTGTAAAGACTCGCATACCAACCATTATCTTGTAAATTGAGTTGTGTCTTTATATGCCCTGTTTGTGAACACAACTCCTCACTCATCTGATGAAGGGACAGTGCTCCGAAAGCTTGTGGCTTGTGCTACCAAATAAACCTGTTGGACTTTAACCTGGTGTTGTGAGACTTCTTACTGTGCTTACCCCAGTCCAATGCCGGCATCTCCACATCAGATTATAAACTACCAGTGAAATCTAGGAAAGCATTCTCATGGGTCAAAATCACTGTCAAAGCAGAGATTTTCTCCAGCATTTTAAAATAGTTCATCTAACAAAACAATTGACTGTGCGACCCAAAAATGTTCTCCCAAAGAGCTAGTGGGAAAAAGCCTCATTCCAGTATAACTCTCAGCCATAGAGATCAAATGTTCTTAGATTAACAGATCTCAGCCAAGGCAGCAGTTGAGATGCTGCAAATAGCTTCAGCACCCTGGCTCAGAGTGGGGGAGGGGAGGATTTCAATAAAGGGCCAGTGTTCCCACTTTGTTTCACAACCCGATGAATCATGGTAAGTGGTCATGCACAGCTGTCAACTGAGGATTCTCTCTAAGAGGCCCCCTACAGTTGAATAGTTAACGGAGATTCACTATTTCGGTTCATGTATAAAAAACAACGTCCAACTGGACCAGGTATCAGATGGTGCCCAATTTTCATGGAATCTTGCAACTTGCATTTAAAGTGCTGTTGGGTACAAAACCATTCCGAGACATTTTACAGAAGTGAGAGCTGGCAAATATGAAGAACGCATTAAGAAAGACTTGCTGGTAAGAAGGCGAAGCTTGGTCAGAAAGATGGATTTAAGTGAGGTGGATAAGGGAAGGGTTTAGGGAGGACATTGTAGAGAATGTCAATACAGCATTCTGAATGAGAGATGTTGGAAACTTGGGGTCTAATTTCAGCCAACAAGGACAACATGCTAAGTGAGACGACTCAGAGGAGCAGTTTTGAATGAGCTGAAAGTTTATGGAGATTGGGAGGCTGGCCAGAAAAGTATTTGAATAGTTTAGTCTAGAGTGACAAAGCCAAGGATAGCGGCTTTAGCAGATGGAGTGAGGGTGGGGTGGAGGCAGACAGCATGATATCATGGAGGTGGAGGTAGATAGTCTTTGCCATGGAGAGTTTATGGGATTAAAGCTCAGCTTGGGGATGAATAGAAGACCAAGATGATAAATGGTCTGGTTCAGCCCAGGGCAATCCTGGGTAGGGGAATGGAATTGATGGCAAGGGTGAGAATGATAGCTTCCGTCTTCTCAATGATTATTTGAAAAAAATAGTTGCTCATCAAAGACTGTACATCAGACAAAACAGTCTGCCAACAAGGAAGTAAAGTGATGCAGTGGGAGGGTTTGGTGTCATCAGCACAGATATGGAAACTGACTTCAGATGATGTCACCAAAAAACAGCATGTAGATGAAGAGGAGGAGGGGCCAAAACCAAATCTGTGGAGACTCAAGGTAATGGCACATGATTGAACAGAGAAGCCACTGCCATGACTGGATAGTTAAGAGTGGAACCAAGGAAGGGCAATCCCACAGAGCTGGATAATGGAGGAAAGGGACTGAAGAACGGTGAGGTTGAACATTTGAATACAGACATTGGCCGGGGATGAGGGGGGGGGGGGAGGGGGGGGGGGGGGGAGAGAGGGTAAAAATGCATAGGGACATATCAACAAATAACTGCTGAGATAGCAAATAGATTGGTTTTAATTTTCCAAAATTCCCTAGATTCTGGAAAAGTCCCATCAGATTGGAAAATAACAAATGTACCTTCTCTGTTAAAGGAGGGAGACAGAAAGCATGAAACTACATGATAATTAGCTTAGCACCCGTCATAGGCAAATGCTAGAATTTGATATTAAATCTTAATGCAATCAGGCAGATTTGTGGACCCAGCTCAATGGGATGACTCCTGCTCCTAAATTGTATACAACTTGGTTTTGTGAAAGGGAATTAGTGTTTGACTAATTTATTAGAGATATTTGACAAGTAATATGGATAAAGGAAAACCTGTAGTTGTAGTGGACTTGGATTTCCAAAAGACATTTGACAAGGTGCCACATCAAAGGTGACCATGCAAAATAAGAGCACATGGTTTAGGGGACAATATATTAGCATGGATAAAGGGTTAGTTAACGAACAGGAAGCAGAGAGTAAGGATAATTTTCAGGTTGGCAAGAAGTGCCATTGAGACCAGTGCTGGGGCCTCAACTATTTACAATCTGTGTCAATGACTTGGATGAAGGGACTGAACGTGTGGTTGCTAAATTTATTCCACTTGAAGACCTTAAAGTTTAGAAACTTAGGTTGGAATTTTCCAGCCATTCATGTCGGCGGGGTTCTCTGGCCCCGCTGCAGTGAACAGAGATTTGGCTGAGTGCCAAATTCTCCGTCCTCACTTGCAGTAGTGACAGGGTGTGAACAGCCGGAAAATTCTGGTCTTAGTGACTGGGTTAGCACACATCTCATTCATCTGGGACCTGGCTTAAATTTTGTTCAGAGGAGAAGAAGAAATTAAAGTCTTCCCTGCAACTCCTCTCAGTGTCAGCTCAAACAACCATATGTAAAATGAATTCAGCCAATATCAACCCATCTCCTGCTGGGCATGAATCTACAGCAGAGAGCTATACGTAACTCAAAACACATTGACATTGGACAGGCAATTCACTCAAGTTGTCAGCTGTTTGAAATGGAAATCTCACATTGGTGCATAACTTGTTTTTTGGAGGTTGGGGTTAACATTGTTGGAGGGAGTAAATCAGAAACCTTATTCTGTATCTGACTGAACTACAAAGGATGCTGGTAAGAGATTGATTTCCTCCCCACGGCCGACATCTCCCACCCTGAACAACAAAAATCAAAACAGAAACCCCTTTAAACAAAAAAAGGGCAATATTATAAAACTATAAACACTCATCCTATAAATTAGATGCTGCATATCTTGATTATTGTTTCCTTTATTTCAGACATTAGATTTATGAATTCATTAAATTTGCTACCTCATTTTGATTCAATTTGCAATGTAGAGTAAACGTGGTTATCTCTGACCAACGAGCAGTACATTCATTAGGATGGTCCAACTGCTCTCAGAAATGGCCCCAAGAGTTGTCCACATGGGAGTGACCAAATTGAGCAAAAGGACTAAACCAAGTGATGACATTAGCTGCAATGAACCTCTCATGCCGTATTTTTGGTGCACAAAGGTATATTTGACAAGTTGAGTGAATTGCCTGTCCAATGCCAATGTGTTTTGAAAGGAGGTTTGCTCAGCAACTTTGAAGGGCAGTGATGGTCATGCTGCACAAAACTGAAAACAACATTTAAAGCTGCGCCAACTGTTTAAAATAGGTGGGTGAGCTGCACAAAAATGCTGTTTACAAATGTTATTCTTCCATCACCTGGGATGTTTTAAATTTACATTTGTTCAGGTTAATGCTTTTACCACAGAGTATTAAGTTAGACTGGAGCACTCTTCCATTCTGCAGTATTGTGAAACTTTTCATTTTCTTAAAAGATTAGAAGTTCATTGAGGTGCCTGACGAAAGTGTGGTCCAGTATCTTAGCTTTTGAATAACTGAATTTAATAATTGTTAGAGGGGAAAAAAAGAAAATTGGCTGAGGTAAATCACAATTAGACAGATTTTGTGTTTTATTTTTGGTTAAACAGTCTTCCATGCCTTTGAAAATATTTGAGTTCATTCTTTTTTTGGACTCGATGGGAACCATGAAGACAGGGCTGAAAAGTGGAGTTGAGGTAGATCAACTATATCTCAGTGAATGATGGGCCAGACTCAGAAGGCTGTATGGTCTACTCTTATTTCTCATCTTCCTGGTCAATGTAAATTGGACGGAATATAAAAGGGTCTATTAGCACTACCCCATCACTCAATAAATTTTTGAATTGAAAAAAAATACACAATATTAATTACCGTCAAAATCACAACTTCTTGACATTTCTGTCTATCGGTATTCTTCAATATATCTCTTCCATATGGTTTAAGAGAAAAGTTATCAAACTCTTACAACTACTTCCCAATGTTCTGCATTGATCAATTCCCCATTGAGTTTTAGCATTCAAGACCAACCACAGTGTTTGTGACAGGAGACCATTATCACAAAGCGTTTCGGTGAAAATTAGCTCTCATTATTAACTCGTCAAGGAGAAAGAATGAGGCAGCACAGTTTGTCTATTGTCTGCTCAGGATTGAATCAGTGACCTGAATAAATCTATAAAAAAGGCTGCAACACTCCGACCTGAACAATCACAATGAATAGCTTTATAGTGTTCCTCTTATCTAGTTGCATTAGCATTGTTCCCAAAGCTGTAATCCTTTGACTAAGGCCACAGAAGGATGAATAAGGATTGGTGCCTGGCATTATTCACACAAAGGTTGACGGCAGGACCCTGCTGGACCAGTCTGGCTCCAGCATTTCCAGAGATGCAACTAATCTTGACAAAGGCATGTAAAATGCAGCAACTGAAATATATGGAGCACTATATAGACATTGAACATTGTCATATTTTACTGGATTGTCACCAGCAGAAGCACAGAAATGAATTCCTACTGACAAATGTATTTTTCTAATTGGAAGAAGCAATATGTTAATTACACTTCTCCATGAATCACAGAGCCTCTGTTTGAATGGACAATTATTTTGAGTTTCAGATTTTTTTCCATTTTGTGCTGATAGCTAATTAGCCTACTCTTACAGGTACTGACAATATTCAGTGGCTAGAAATAAGGATTATGTTCCATCACTTTGCAGTATACAGGGGAATGAAGAGTAAGGTGGGTGGTGCTGGATAGTAGCAGAGAGACGCTATTGGGAGATTGTAGTACGAAATTTAGTACTGGGAGGAGCAGGGTGATCATGAGTGATCAACTTGGCACCAATATGGCTGGCAGGGGCAGACTTCCATCGTTGGGAAACCCAGCAGGGGTTGGAGGTGCTGGTGCTCTCCTAATGCTTTATTTTATTCTTCTCCGAAACCATCTATTTTAAAAGACAGTGTGTGTGCATTATCTGCTGTATTGCATTTCATGGAAGAGTGGGGGTAGGTTAACAACTCTTACGCTGGATGGGAAAAGAAACTACTGCACCAGATATAACAAAGACATGCATTGATATATAGGTTTCAGAGCTGTAAAGCATAACAATTATACACATCACCCTAATTACCATTTCTATTCTATGTCATTTTCTGAACATTAAAGTTTTAAAGAAGCACTGTCTTTCCTAATATTTTCTGGAGTAAATTTCTGCATAAACAATTCGCATGTATAGAACACATTTAACACAGAATAAAACATCAAGGAAAGATCCAAGGAAAAATGAATGTGGAGCCAAAGAATGAGACATCAGGAAGGGACAAACAAATTTCTTTAGAGATGGGTTTTGTGACAGTATTAAAAGGAGGAGAGGGAGACAGACAGGGGAGAGAAGTGTAGAGAGGGAATTTCAGTGCACAGGAGGCTGGATGGCCAAATGCATGACCTCCTGTGAAAGGGCAATGGGAAGGGAGGTAGCACAGGAGGTCAGAGGGGGAGAATTCTGGTGTTTGGGTTGGGGGTGGGGAATTGTTGGAGATTGCTGTCACAGATGGATGAGACCATGACTGGGTTTAAACACCAAGATGAAAGCTTTACATTCCAACTGTTGGATGGCCAGAAACCACTGCAGGTGAGGAAGGACAGAGGTGATCGGTGAAGGAGGCCCGGCACACAATAAATAAGAATGACTTGAAATTACTTTTTAAGCTCAGGGCTATTTTTTTTAACCATAATGAGTTATGGGCATGTGTTTAAAGAATATCATCCAACATCTGGAAAAATGATACATGACTGATATGAAATGGAAATTATGCAGTAAATTCAAAGCAATGTATGGAACCACAGATCAAATCTTCAATATTGCTTTCTTTCAGACATGTAACATGGGGCTATGTTACTCATAGCCCCATCAAAGAATGACTGCATTGGATTTCTATAAAGTTGTCCAATGATAGAATCTACTGCAGATTAAAGGCCCCAAATACAACAGCAGTTGGCCATCCTAATGGATCCTAATGTTGTGAAACATGCCCTGGAATTTTCCGGCCACGCTCACCCCAAAACCGGAAAATCCTGCCAGAGGTCAACGGACCTTTACATGGTCCGCCCCACCCACTACAATTCCCATGGTGGGCGGGAAGGGAAAATTCCGTGTAGTTTAAGCTGTCTGTACAATAATTTGAAAAACAATCTGTACATTGAGCTTAAACTAATTATACAGTACGGTACAGCATGCCAATTTTTTTTTTTTAAAAAGAGATACTCGCGCTATCTAGTATAAACCTATAAGGAAAACAAGGATGGCTTCCTCCTTTAATACCAGTTTTCCTTGAAGGTCGAGTGAATCTTAATTTTAAACATGTAATTCAACTGTCTCTCTAGCTGTAGGATTTCTAAAAATTCTAACCACATTCACTGTTTCTATAGCTACACATCTGTGAAGATTAAACTACCTTCTAATTTACAGCTGTTGTCAAGGCCTGTCATTGAACTGGCTATTAAAATCAACAAATGCTACTTAAAAGAAAGTTTGAGCATCCCTAACTTGCAGTGTATTGAAATATTTCAGATAAACAAAGCAATTTTGCTTTATCACATTAACAAAATCCGTTTGGTGTAATATTTTGGATAGAACCAGCAACCAGAGCCAAATTAAAACAACTTTGTACTATTAATTTGGAAAGCAAGAAGCAGTAAGAATTATTCCTCATCTGGGAATCAAAGATACGTTATAAATTGCAAGTGTACTCAGACTACAAAGATCCAAAAGATTAATAATTTAAGGCTTCTTCTGTAAGATTATATACAGTAAGGCACTTCTGCATTAAAATCTGCATGCCTGCTCTGATTAGGTGTAAAGTCAACCATTCAGGACCATAACACACAAACATGATTAAAAAAAGACTACATTTGACTAGATTGATTGTGTACATGTCAAATGCTTCCTGCTGCAAGACTAACTGGATTGAGAAGTTGGATTCAAGCATTCCCAAAGTCTTAAGTCTGGTTGGCATTAAATTATCTCAGAGACAGAGGAGTCTTTATGCCGTACATGTTAGCATTTCTTTGGGGTGATCCACAACAATCTGAATCATTTTTACCTTCACACACCCAAGAGGAAGACTCCAATGTCAGATCATGCACCTTTTTCAACTTGAAATGATTAGCGATTAATAGCTTATTGACCTGAACCAAAGTATACTAAATAGCATTCCTTGGAAAAGTGGAATTGTTCTAGGATCTTTGAATGCAAATTTGTTCATTCCACCCAATATTCATGAGAATGTTTCATAGTGAAGGGAAAAATCTGGTTGTTCTAAATGCAGAAGCTGGGTTATTAAATATTTACACATTTTAAGCTCCTCCAATTTCCTTGGGATTAGTTAGTACTTGATATGCTACAAAGCCATACAGACAGCAAGATCCCGACAAACATCAACTTAGAAATCCAGTGAAAGCTGACTAACGGCCTCAGAAGTGTTGACATAGCCCTAGAAAAGTGGTCAACTCAAAGCCCTGAATACAGGCTGATGACACTTGATAATGGATTGCACTGCAAATGCAGTAGGACATTAGCAGACCATAACTTAAGGCAAAGATATATGCAACATTTGGTCACTTGTGTTGTAGCTACATAATGGTGCAGTTTTCAGCAATGGCAAAATGTAAAAATTGCTGAAGGTGAGAGAAATTTATTTTCAGGGAGGAACTTCCAATACTTCTTTAAGTATTTCCCAGCTCCATTCAATAAAAATACCTTCCCTGGGGAGGGTCAATTTAAAATAAATGGCAGCTTAACAGGAAGCTCACAACCACCTTTTCAAGGGATGGGCAACAAAAGTACTGGCCTAGTCAGTGACACCCACATCCCATGGAAGAATTTTAAAAAATTAATGCCTTCTATTAACATAATGGACAAAGAAATACCAAGTGAAGGAATTAATTATTCGCATGCTAAAGTAACAATAATTCCTAACCCTCCTGAAACTGTTGAAATGACTTATTTTCTTTAATTTAGTTACATTTAAAGTGCACACAAAATGTCTGTAAACAGGCACGGAGAGCTGAATTTTGTGTTATCAAAAACATCTGACTGACTCTCCTTTCTTTGGGGGGGGGGGTTGGGGCATATCCGGGGGTGGGGCACGGTTGCACAGAACAGAGAAATCTGCGCATGTGCAATAGTGCCCTCTGGTGTGAGCAGCCGGCTTTCCAGTGAGATTGGACTCCATCTGCTCCTCCTATTGTCATGAATCACATAGTGCAAAAAAAGGGGAGGCAAAAAGTGCCACAAACTCATGTGTGAAAGCTCGCTAAAAAAAAAGGTGCAATTCTCTCCCATTTTCACACTTGTTCGGCACTTAGAACTTTTTTGGTAACACTGCCCGTGTGTTTAATTGTATTCAGGTGGTGGGCATTATCTATGGATCCAGTTGTGCTCCTATAAATATAAGAGCAGACTGAAACTGTGGTTGTTGGTTTTGGAAGTGCATGTTTATATTGTACACTGTCAATAAAAATTAATAAAATGTATAAAGATTAGGCTCCTATTCCATCCTTTGCTGCCTGGCTATCCAGATTCTAACACCCATGAATGTTGGCCACTTTAGTGCAGTTGAGGAAAAGAGTCTGCAACACCTATGTTACAGTAAATAATGAGATCCCAACAACTTTTGCTTAAAACAAATTGAAATCAACTAATGTACAGAACATCGCTAAACATCCTAACTCGCATGCAAACAAACCAGTGGTAAACATCACACAGTATAACAGTGAATTTCTATATTTGGAAATCTCATTGTAATTTACCTATACTTATGTTCATGACCACTTTAACCCCACTCTTTGTAACAAAATCTCAGCAATTCCACCAGGAAGTGAAAAAAATACTACAGTAAAGCCAATTCATGCATTCATAAGAGGAAACATCCTCTCATCTCAAAATGCTGCTGCAATTGGACTTAAAATAAGCCTGCATGTTCGAAATTAGCCAAGAAGTATGAGACAATTTAAAAGTTTTTAGAAGCTGCAATTTAGTAGTGATTATATACAAATTCTTCAGGGACTTATAGTAAAAGAAAACATCTGTAATTGTGATTCTCAAGAACCATCAGCTCAACTTTTCCTACCTCAAATTTGTTTACAACCAACAGTGGGAAGAAAATAGGTTTAACAGGCTTCAGTTCTGTTCTTAATTGATTTGATTGTTTTAAAAACCTGCAGTTGTGCCTGCTGACTGATCCAAATGGTTCATATTAATAACCCACAAGGCCATTAAAAATAAATACTAATATATCTTGTAAAATGCTGACAAGGTGACTCTCGGAGTAAAAAAAAGTGATGACTTGCGTATATGCTTCTGGCATTTCTCACCTGGGACAGCACTTTGGCCTTACAATTAGTCCCTGTAACCTTGAGGAAAATTCTGCTGCCTGCAGAACATATGTCAAAGTGAATATTCATTTTCATTTTAAAAAAGTGATAAATATTGTATAGTTTTATATTGAAACTAATTAGATAAGAATCAGTAATACATCTTCCCTGTTAAAAAGCTAAGAACCTACCTCCCCAGAAAATAGCACGAGTTACTGATATACCTGAAGCAAAAATGGCCCATAAGACCATAAGATATAGGAGCAGAATTAGGCCATTTGGCCCAGACTCTGCTCCGCCATTCAATCATGGCTGATTTTTTTTCTCATCCCCATTCTCCTGCCTTTTCCCCATAACCCCTGATCCCCTTATTACTCAAGAACCTATCTACCTCTGTCTTAAAGACACCCAATGACCTGGCCTCCACAGCCTTCTGCGGCAAAAGAGTTCCACAGAGTCACCACTCTCTGGCTGAAGAAATTCCTCCTCATCCCTGTTTTAAAGGATCGTCTCTTTAACCTGAGGTTGTGCCCTCTGGTTCTGGTTTTTCCTACTAGTGGAAACATCCTCTGCACGTCCACTCTATCCAGGCCTCGCAGTATCCTGTAAGTTTCAATAAGATCTCCCCCTCATCCTTCGAGAATAAAAAGCAGCCAGAGGTTGCTGACCCATGATAATACCTGAGGCTAAATGAGCTACAGCTTAAGATACAGGAGTGCCAGCACTACAATTCCCCTCCCTGTTGAGTCACTTTTTACACCCCCACATTTTTAGCGCATTGAAAACCTTGGGCAACAAAGAATACATTAATAGTCAAAATGCATTTTTAAGGCATTGTTACTTCACCTTCTATTCACAAATAACGTTATCTCTAAAATGAAATTGAATCCTTTTACGTCAGTGCTCCTGTCATGAGAACAGAAGTGGGTTGGTATCCATTTCTATTCTGCACTGTTTCTCTCAGATCTTGTTATCTGAAAAATAATTAATCTTGGAAAATACACATCAAGCGCAAAAATATTTTACTGCAAAATGTATTTTTGATGCAGATAACACCACTCAAAAATGGTCTTGAGATGATTCAACTGTAAATTCCATCGGAATTAATTTTCAGACTGCATATTTTCCACATTTTATTATAAATTCCCCTCTCTCCACACACAATGCCACCCCTCGGACATTGTGGCTACTGTGCCAACGTTGCTACTATTTCTGCAAATGAAATGAATAAATCAAACTTAAGGACAATTTAAAAATGGATATTCAAACTTTTGCCAATCTTGTCCAAACTGGAAAGATAGAGTTTAACTTCGAATAACCAAAGCCAGTTGAAGGCGTGAATATACCCAGACAGAGAGAAGTACACACTGTTGCTGTTGCAACATGCTGAAGCTAGAAGGCGTCCTAGTCATGTTTATTCCGAGCATAAAATTCCAGACAGTATTATAACTCCTCCCTCATGCAAAAACACATGGGGGTTTGAATCAGCAGTGAATGCTTGAATGACGGTTGTGAACTGCACACGAAGCTCAACGTTATTTTGCTGAAATTTTGTCCAACAGGCAACAGTGTAAAAAAAGACATTGAGTGATTCATAGTGACCTGAATTAAAAGCCAATATAAAGACAGGCTTGCACTTTACACTGCAGCTGTTCAGACCCTCACACTTGATGATTAACTTTGACAGGAAGTGGCTGTTATGTAGGCGCATGAATTATTCTGTATTTCACCACACAGCGCCGAAACTTCCAACGCTGCCAGGGAAACCATGTGAAGGCTGAGGAATCAATTTAACAAGAACAGAAAGCGAGAAAGAAGTTGTTTAAAAGGCAAACAGCGATAACTTTAATTACAAAGATGAGAGAAGGCAGCGTTTTAATTCTATTGGGATGCTATTGTAGGGTGTAGGAGATTCTCAGGTAAAAAGGGATAGAAATAATTTCAACTTGTATCTGCAGGCCAAAATTTGATTGACTGAATGAGACAATTCAATTTACCATAAAATAAAATTGTACTCTAGTCAAGCTTCTCCACCTAGAACTGAGCAAAACTTAGAATCCATAGAATCCCTACAGTGCAGGAAACCGCCATTCGGCCCATTGACACCCAGCCCCTATTCCTGTGACCCCACATATTTACCCTACTAATCCCCCCATCACTAGGGTCAATTTAGCATGGCCTATCAACCTAACCTGCATATTTTTGGACTGTGGGTGGAAACCGGAGCACCCGGAGGAAACCCACACAGACACGGGGAGAATGTGCAAACTCCACACAGACAGTGACCCAAACCAGGAATCGAACCCGGGTCCCTGGCGCTGAGGCAGCAGTGCTAGCCACTGTGCCACCCCGGTTTTAAAACTTAAAACACACACACAGCAACATGTTAATGGACAGCCATCGTCCAACATTTGTAGATTTATCAGACTGGTCTTTTTATTGTACCCTACTGTAATACCTTTCCACTGACAGCCTGACTTAAATCTGCATAAATTCAGCACAGGAGGCCAATGAGTAGATTTGGAATGAAACTGACAAGTAAATCAATGCTATAGGTTGGAGATTCCAATCAGTAGATCCTCCCTATAACAGGTACATTCCCCATTTAAAAGTGTCAATTCCCATTAAAGACCAATCTGAGATGGTTTCATGGACAAAGCAGCCAAAGAAAAATTATGCACTGCAAGTAGTTTAAAACAAATATATCTGGGGTCCATTAGACCTGTAAACATAAGGAAGGAAACTTAAGGTTTGTCCCGTCTCACCAGTATGTGTAGTTATATTCTGCTTTAGTATTTAAAAGAACACACCCATATGGAAACTGCAAAAGGTTCACACAATAAAATTCCTATACTTTTTCCCCAGTCCAGGAGGGCTAGACAGCTATCCCTCCCCCTCTGCTGGCTGCCAGGCCTAATCCTCAAAGGGGTTGCACATTACTGTATAAACAAAGTACAAACCGCTGAGTGAAGCAGCCAGGATGGAAGTGGCAGACTTTGGAAAGCAGAGAGGATTTCACATCAGCTGTTGTCTGGATCGGAGACTTCAAAAGACATTTTTTTTAAAAAAGAGACATGGAGGAACACTGAGCAGTTTTCATTCTGAACAATGGAATGGAGTGGGTTTACTACAGCGAGTTAGTGAAGAGGGGGGTCCAAAGATTAAGAGGGGAAAGGTTTTGACAGCTAAAAGGGACTGTCATTGTGAGGGAATGCTAAAGCTATTCCTTCACCTTACTTTAAAGTAAACAAATGCAGAATTATGCCAAGTTGACTACTTTTGGGTTTCACTGAAAAAAAAAGTGGGTTTTTTTGAAGTAACAAAGGCAGTTTACAATAGAAAGAAGGAGGCTGATCAGTACAATTCCTTCAGTGTTGTAGTTTAATCGCTGACTTCACCATCTCGACTAGACGACACAAAGCAAGTGTTATCACCCCCAGACTAAACACACACGGTACCTCGGTCTCTTTAACACTGGAGCTCACAGTCTGCACTTCCAAGGCGCAGTTTGTCCTCTTAGCGGCGACACAATATGGGTAATCCTTGGCCACCATGGTGGCGGCTGCAGACAGCGGAGGAGAGTTCACAGCTGAGGAGAGAGTCGCGCGAAACTCGAGAGTCAGGTTGTGCCTCGCAGCCACGGTGCAGCCGGGCGCCCTGCGGTCGGTGCTCTTGCTGCTGCCCTCAGCCCCTATGCTCGGTGCTCTCCGGCTTCCCTCAGCCCCTGCAGCACCATCCGACTGGGGAAAGCCGCGGGGAAACAGGCTGCTGCAGCTGAGAGCGGGCGGAGTGGGAAAGCCAGTCAGAGCGAACAACCCGCCCACAGGGCGAGCGGGGGGGAGGCGGGCCACTCACTCTGGAACCGGATCGACGGAATGGAGCAACTCGCTGAATCTCACACACAGCCTGCACCGAGAAAACAGACACAAACTTTCCGACCAAGTTCAACAAATTCTGCTTCTCTCTGCACTTCTCGCCCCCTGAGAACTGGCTAGAGTTTCATTCTGGCAGCAAGGGGCTTTCCTGATTTTGTTACTTTTACACTTGATACAAAAAGTTTTGTTACATTGTGTCTCTGTTTTTAAAGATCAGAGGTGTCCCTCTCGGCACCATCCTTCTTCAGCTGAGTGCCAAGCCTGGCTGGCTGCTCTGTGTTAGTGACACTGAACAGGAGCCCAGGGAAATCTCTGCCAGTTCTCTTTCCCGTCCCACTCCCAGCCCAAATTCAGCTGACAAGCAATTCAAAACCTGGAGCCCACACTGTCAAACCCATAGGTTTGAATCAGCACCTTATGGTGCCATGCTCCTGGGCCACTCTCTTTTTTAACTTTCCCATCCTCAGCCTAAATTGAGAAGCTTGTTGATCAGATTTATTTTAAGTTATTGATCCTTGAATGCTTAGTGATCAACTCCGCGTTTGCTGCACGGCCAATAACCTAGGTGTACAATCAGCAAGTCCGCCAGGAGAGAATTAGCCAAAATCCGAGCAGCTCTCCTATCATTTGAACTGAATGAGGTCAGATTTGACTTTCACTCTGATGCTTAACAGTCATTATCAGGTTTCAAGAATGTAGTGTGGCGACTCAGGTCAATGAAAGGCTACAGGATAGGAATGAGGAGGAAAAAAAAGTGTCCCATTCACCTCCTTCCACCCTCTGCTCTCTTCTCATCCTTCAATAAATTTTGATTTGATTTATTATTGTCACATGTATTAATATAGTGAAAAGTATTGTTTCTTGCGCGCTACACAAAGCATACCATTCATAGAGAAGGAAACGAGAGAGTGCAGGATGTGGTGTTACAGTCATAACTAGGATGTAGAGAAAGATCAATCGAATGCAAGGCAAGCCCATTCAAAAGTCTGACAGCAGCAGGGAAGAAGCTGTTCTTGAATCGATTGGTACGTGACCTCAGACTTTTGTATCTTTTTCCCGAAGGAAGAAGGTGGAAGAGACAATGTCCGGGGTGCATGGGGGTCCTTAATTATAATCTGCTTTGCCAAGGCAGCGGGAAGTGTAGACAGAGTCAATGGATGGGAGGCTGGTTTGCGTGATGGATTGGGCTACATTCACAACCTTTTGTAGTTTCTTGCGGTCTTGGGCAGAGCAGGAGCCATACTAAGCAGTGATACAACCAGAAAGAATGCTTTTTATAGTGCATCTGTAAAAGTTGGAGAGAGTCATAGCTGACATGCCAAATTTCCAAATTGACACTTCTCAAAGCTGTGTCCACTGTTCCCACAATTCTCTCTCTGAATCAAGTTTCCCTCCTGAACAAAGCACCAAATTGTCCCAAATCAGATACAGTTGACATTCTCTGATTATGGTGTATTATTCCTCCACAATCTTTCTACAGCCTTTGACACAGCTGACTACAACATGCTCTTCCAATGTTTCTGCTTTATTCACCTCACTGCGATTGTCCCCGTTTGGTTTCACACTTACTTATCCGATTGTAGTCAGACAATCTTCAGCAATGGCTTCTCGTTCCACTCCAGCACCATTATCGGGAACTTCCCCAAGGATCATTTTCTTTATTCTTTTGTGGGGTGTGGGCATCATTGGCAAGGCCAGCATTTGTTGCCCATCCCTAATTGCCCTTGAACTGAGTGACTTGTTAGACCTTTTTTGGGGGCACTTCCAAGTCAACCGCATTGCTACGTTCTGGAGTCACATGAGGCCAGATTAGAGTATGAGTGAATGCTATAGACAGGAGGTGGGGGGTCAGTTTAAGGTGCCCTGACTTCTCCTCTTTCCAACCCCGCTGTTTTGGTATGATTCCAATTTCAATAGGATAGCAAATTCAAGATAGGGTGAACTCAGAGGGTTAGTTTATTTGCACACACTCAAATGTGGGTGGAGAGTGGCAAAATTGCCTCCTTCTCATTCATACAGTAAAAGATAGGTAGTGAAAGAAAGATTTACAGGGCAAAGCCAACATATAAACAATAAGAAGTCTCACAACACCAAATTAAAGTCCAACAGTTTATTTGGTAGCACGAGCTCTCAGAGCGCTGTCCCTTCATCAGGTGAATGGAGGATTTGGTTCACAAACAGACATATATAGACACAAACTCAATTACAAGCTAATGGTTGGAATGCGAGCCTTTATAGGTAATCAAGTCTTTACAGGTACAGACAATGCGAGTAGAAAGAGGGTTAAGTACAGGTTCAAGAGGTGTGAATTGTCTCCAGCCAGGACAGTTAGTGAGATTTTGCAAGCCCAGGCAAGTCGTGGGGGTTACAGATAGTGTGACATGAACCCAAGTTCCCGGTTGAGGCCATCCTCATGTGTGCGCAACTTGCTATCAGTTTTTCCTCGGTGATTCTGCGTTGTCGTGTGTCTTGAAGGCTGTCTTAGAACATAGAAAAGCTGCAGCACAAACAGGCCCTTCGGCCCACAAGTTGCGCCGAACATGTCTCTACCTACTAGGCTTACCTATAACCCTCTATCTTACTAACTTCCATGAACTTATCCAAAAGTCTCTTAAAAGACCCTATCAAATCCGCCTCCACCACCACTACCAGCAGCCGATTCCACGCACCCACCACCCCGAGTGAAAAACTTACCCCTAACATCTCCTCTGTACCGACTCCTCAGCACCCTAAACCTGTGACCTCTTGTGGCAACCATTACAGCCCTGGGTAAAAGCCTCTGAGAATCCACTCTAGCAATACCCCTCAACATCTTATACACCTCTATCAGATCACCCCCTCATCCTTCGCCTCTCCAAGGAGAAAATACCTAACTCTCTCAACCTATCCTCATAAGGCATGCCACCTAATCCAGGCAACATCCTTGTAAATCTCCTCTGCACCCTTTCTATGGCTTCCACATCCTTTCTGTAATGAGGCGACCAGAACTGGGCACAGTACTCCAAGTACTGTTCTTGGAAAACGCTTACCCGAAGATCAGAGGCTGAATGCCCTTGACTAATGAAGCGTCCTCCGACAGGAAGGGAACATTCCTGCCTGGTGATTGTCGAGCGGTGTCCATTCATCCACTATCACAGTGTCTGCATGGTCTCGCCAATGTACCATGCCTTGGGACATCCTTTCTTGCAGCGTATCAGGTAGACAACATTGGCCAAGTCTCAAGAGTATGTACCGTGTACTGTGGATGGTGTTCACATGTGAGATGATGGCATCCATGTCGATGATCCGGCACATCTTGCACAGGTTGTGGCACGGTTGTGTGGTGTCGTGGTCACTTCTTCTGAAAGCTGGGTAATTTGCTGCGTACAATGGTCTGATTGAGGTTGCGCGGTTGTTTGAAGGCAAGCAGTGGGGGTGTGGGGATGGCCTTGGCGAGATGTTCGTCTTCATCAATAACATGTTGAAGGCTTCGGAGAAGATGTCTTAGCTGTGACGAGGAGTGTTCCTGGTTCAACTGCTCCATGGGTGCTGAGTTTCTGTAAGAAGTCTGTAGTGTCACGACAGAAGCTAGGGGTTCATTGTCCAGTACTTCCCTGGAGCGGAGAAGCTCGACAATCACTAGGTAGGAGTGTTCCCATCGTGTCAGGAAACACTTCAGTAGTCAAGGGCATTCAGCTTCTGATCTTCAGGTAAGCGTTCGCCAAGGCGGCCTTCAAGACACACGACAACGCAGAATTGCTGAGCAGAAACTGATAGCCAAGTTCCGCACACATGAGAATGCCCTCAACCGGGATCTTGGGTTCATGTCACACTATCTGTAACCCCCACGACTTGCCTGGGCTTGCAAAATCTCACTAATTGTCCTGGCTTGAGACAATTCACACCTCTTGAACCTGTACTTAACCCTCTCTCCACTCGCATTGTCTGTACCTGTAAAGACTTGATTACCTGTTAAGACTCGCATTCCAATCATTATCTTGTAATTGAGGTTGTGTCTATATGTGCCCTGTTTGTGAACCAAATCCTCCACTCACCTGATGAAGGGACAGCGCTCAGAAAGCTTGTGCTACTAAATAAACCTGTTGGACTTTAACCTGGTATTGAGAGACTTCTTACTGTGCCTACCGCAGTTCAACGCTGGCATCTCCACATCAAAACATAGAAACAAATGATTGTTTCATATGATTCCAGACTCAAACTCCACTGGTGTAGTCTTTCACAGAGTTTGGCAGGTTGAAAATTGACTTTTCCAATAGAGGTGACTTCCACAATGTGATAGGCGCGCAGAAGTAAATCAGTTGTGTAGGTAATGGTACAGAGATTGTGGTCGAAAGAGCATAGTGGAGGCCAGGCATTCAAACCTAGACAGCCATTTTTGTGCTGCTGCTTGGATGATGTGAAAATGGCAGACCGAGGTTTCTTAGTACCACGAGGCAAGATTACTGGTCCCATCAGCTCGGGGTGGGTTTGACAAAGGTTGTGTATTTTTTTGTCTGGATCCCTGAAATTGTTAATGTTCCAACTATTACGTTTTAAAGGGATGTTGTGGGGTCCTTTCTCAGGGTAGATGAATCAGCTCTGGTTGGCCAGGCCTGGCTTATGAAATGTAGATAGCCTTTGGATAGTTCCATTTGAATTTGGTCTCTGAAGCCCACAGGGGTTCATTAGGGTCTCTTCAGAGATAATGAGGTGTCAGTGACTGTGAAATTCACTCATTATTCGAGGGTCAGATACAGGCATAGCTTCAGCCATTTTAATTAGGTCTTTGTCCAGTTTTTTTAAAAATTAGAAATTAGCCATGAGGATGTCTATATCTAAATATATTATAGAAATATAGAGCATGGGGTCTTAGCCCCCTGACATGAACCAGATGATTTATTTTCTCCCGAAAATCAATTATCGTTTCATGGTCACCATTACTGAGATTGGCTTTCAATTTCTGATTTTATTAATTGAATTTAATTTCCACCCACTGCCATGGTGGGATTTGAACCCATGTCCACAGAGCATTAGCCTAGGCCTTTAGATTACTATTCCGGTGAGGTTATCATTATGACACTGTCTCCCCTATCCCATCTTCCCTCCTTTTCTTCATGTACACGCTTCCATTAGAATTTTCTGCAGGTAAGGCACAGTCCCCACAAAAACATGGATGATGCCAAGCACTACCTTTCCATTACCTCCCTTATTAATCTGCTAGTTCAACATCAACCTCGGATGAGCCACAATTGTGCTCAGCTAAACATTGAGATTAAACTGTAATTATCGCCTTTGGTATACTCTACATCCATGCCACTGATTCCATTCCCCTCCCCATCCATAGTCTCAGATTACACTAGGCTGTTTGCAAGCTTGGCATCCGATTCAATGCAGGCTGAGCTATGAGTCTCGAATCTTGTCCATCACACAATGCCTATTTCCATCACCATTATATTGCCCGGTTTCACACCTATGGTGGTCAAAATACTACTGAAATGCTCTTTTAAGGCCTTTTCATCTCCAGACTTAACCATTCTAATGTTCATTGAATCATAGTATCCCTTCAGTGCAGAAGGAGGCCATTCGGCCCATTGACTCTGCACCGACTATATTCCCACCCAGGCCCTATTCCTATAACCCCACATATTTACCCTGCTAATCCCCTGACACTAGGGTCAATTTAGCATGGCCAATCAACCTAACCCGCGCATCTTTGGAGTGTGGGAAGAAACCGGAACACCTGGAGGAAACCCACGCAGACATGGGGAGAACATGCAAACTCCACATAGTGTAACCCGAGGCTGCAATTGAACCCAGGTCCCTGGCGCTGTGAGGCAGCAGTGCCAACCACTGTGCCACTTCATCATATTCTCCTGCCAGATCTCCAAGCCTCCATAAATTTCGGTTTATCCAAACCTTTGCATTGTGTGTCCTAAACCACACTAAAGCTCTCTCACATACTGTCCTTGTCCCTGCTATTATGATTAGTTTGTGCTTTTATGATTAGCTTATCCTGTCCTCTGGCTGGGGAAGGGAAAACACAGTAAGAAGTCTAACAACACCAGGTTAAAGTCCAACAAGGTTTATTTGGTAGCAAAAGCCACTAGCTTTCCAAACAGGCTGTCCCTTCGTCAGGTGGGTGGGAGTTCTGATTACAAACAGGGCACAAAGACACAAACTCAATTTACATGAATAATGATTGGAATATGAGTCTTATGTGGGAATGTGGGGAAGGGAATATGGGGAAGGGAATGTGGGGAAGGGAATGTGGGGAAGGGAATGTGGGGAAGGGAATGTGAGGAAGGGAAAACATAGCTGCAGCTCCAACTCCTGTCTGCTCTCCAGTGCAGAGTTACTGAACGGTACACATATGATCAGGCTGGAACTGGGCTCTATGAGATTTTATGGTTTGGCTGAAGATTTGCCGTAAAAGATGCTGAAAATAACATTGCAATTGCTAAGCAAAGATCATGCAGAAACTGCAGGAACTTCTTCAACCATGGAAATGGTGTTAAGATTCTGATTGAGATGCTGAGATAATCTAACACACTGAGATTCCAAACTAACACAATGGAGGGAGAAAAATGAATGATAATACAGATTCTACCACTGGACACACAACGAGCGGCAGTGCTTGCAACCAGTGCAATTATAAGAATCTAAGAAATAGGAGCATGGGCTGATCATTTTGCCCTTATAGCCTGCTCTTCCATTCAATCAGATCATGGCTGATCGTTGACTTCAATTCTATGTTCTTGCACTGTTTCCATATCCTTTGATTCTCTTAGTATCCAGAAGTCTATTGATTGCTGTTTTGAATTAGTCAGTAACTGAGCCTTCAAAGCTCTTTGGATAACTCCAAAGATTTGCATTCTTTTGGGACAAGGAATTTCTCCTCGCCCCAGTCCTAAATGGCTCTCAGGAAATCACAGGCTTGGAGTTTGTGATTTCATATTTATTTTAATTGATAGGAAATCGTGAACCAATTGGTTAAACATTAGCAAAATAGTGTAGATGCTGGAAATCTGAAATAAAAACAGAAGATGATGGAACGGCACGGTAGCACAGTGGTTAGCACTGCTGCTTCACAGCTCCAGGGTCCCGGGTTCGATGCTCGGGTCACTGTCTGTGTGGAGTTTGCACATTCTCCTCGTGTCTGCGTGGGTTTCCTCCAGGTGCTCCGGTTTCCTCCCACAGTCCAAAGATGTGCGGGTTAGGTTGATTGGCCAGGTCTAATTGCCCCTTAGAGTCCTGAGATGCATAGGTTAGAGGGATTAGTGGGTAAATATGTGGGGGTGGGGGTAGGGGTAGGGCCTGGGTGGGATTGTGGTCGGTGCAGAGTCGATGGGCCGAATGGCCTCCTTCTGCACTGTAGGGTTTCTGTGATTTCTGTGAAATGCTCAGCACTTGAAGAGAGCAACAGTTAAAGTTTCAGGTCTGTCTTCTTCCTGCAATTGCACAAAAAAGTCCAAGGTGCAGGGCTACTTGCTGAGGGATGCACTAAAGCTTGGGGCAGCCACTGCAGAGGCGCAATGGGAAAAGATTACTGTCTAAGACCTGTCAACCACATTGCACCGAGGGGAGAGGTATTGTATAGAACCCCTTGGGCTGTCTGACTCACATTAAATGTATACGGTGAATATTACATGTATTACAATTGTACTGAAGCAGCTCAGCGCACAACTTGATCTAATGTGGACAACTTAAATGCCATTGCACCTTTTGTAATGAGCATTTTGAAATATCTGCAATGTTCCTTTGATTATATTGAAGCACCTCAAGAGTGCAACTTAGCAGTGCATTCCAGGCCCCGACCACCCTCTGTGTAAAATACGTCCCCCTGACATCTGTGTTGAACCTTGCCCCCCTCACCTTGAACCCGTGACCCCTTGTGTTCGTCACCTCCGACCGAGGAAAAAGTTTCCCACTGTTCACCCTATCTATGCCCATCATAATTTTATACACCTCTATTAGGTCGCCCCTCATCCTCCGTCTTTCCAGGAGAACAACCCCAGTTTACCCAATCTCTCCTCATAGCTAAGACCCTCCATACCAGGCAACATCCTGGTAAACCTTTTCTGTACTCTCTCCAAAGCCTCCACGTCCTTCTGGTAGTATGGCAACCAGAACTGGATGCAGTATTCCAAATGTGGCCTAACGAATGTTCTATACAGCTGCAACATCATATGCCAACCTTTATATTCTATGCCCCGTCCAATAAAGGCAAGCATGCCATATGCCTTCTTGACCACCCTCTCCACCTGTGCTGCCACCTTTAAGGATCTGTGGACTTGTACACCCAGGTCCCTCTGTGTGTCTATACTCCTGATGGTTCTGCCATTTATTGTATAGCTCCCCCTTACATTAGATCTACCGAAATGCATCACTTCGCATTTATCTGGATTAAATTCCATCTGCCATTTCTCCGCCCAATGTTCCAGCCTACCTATAACCTGCTGTATTCTCTGACAATGTTCATCACTATCCACAACCCCAGCAATCTTTGTGTCATCCGCAAACTTACTGATCACACCAGCTACATCTTCCTCCAAATTATTTATATATATCACAAACAGCAGAGGTCCCAGTACAGAGCCCTGCAGAACACCACTAGTCACAGACCTCCAACCGGAAAAAGACCCCTCCACTGTTACCCTCTGTCTTCTATGATCCAGCATCCTCACCAATCTACCCGTCAGAGTTGCATCTATCCATGTCAATATTGGTAGGAGTGATTACCCAAAAGTCCTTGTTGAGACAAAGTCCTGTCTTCATAATGAGGATACACTCTTATGAAATGTGGCACTATTACGTTTTAATGAGATAGATTCAGAATAGATCTAGCAGCTCAAACCGGTCATCCATTAGACACTCTGGGCTATCAGCAGCAGAAGTGTATTTCACCATCATTTGTAACCGCATAGTCTGGTATTTCCTGACTCTACTTTTACCATCAAGCCAGGTAGCCAATATTGGTTTAAGGAGGGGTGTCAAGAGCCTTGCTAGGAGCAGAATCCGGTATATCTAAAAAAGACATAGCAAACTGGTGAAGTTACAACAAACATACTGAGGAATGGAAACAGCATGCTATACTCAAAGCTAAGTGAGCCCACAACTAATGGACTGGATCTACAATCCAACAAAATGGAGTTATGAGTGAGTGTGGACAATTAAACAAGTACGAGACGAGTAGGTTCCATAAACTTTCTCAACTTCAAGGACCCAACATGTGACTGCAAAAGATAAGGTTGAATCAATTGCAATCATTTTCAACCAGAAGCGTGAGTGGATGACCAACTCAGTCTCTGTCCGAGGTCTCCGCCATTATTAAAAAAAGAGATTCACTCCATATGATATTAAGAAATGGCTGACCTCACTGCATATAAAATCTATATATTCTTCTGGCTGCAGCGCTGAAGAGTTGTGCTCCAGAACGAGATGTGGCTGCAAGGGAAGGTCAGAAGCTGCAGCGACTGACTCATCTCCTGACTACTCAAAGCCTGTCCACCATCCACAAGACACAAGTCAGTAGTGTGATGGAATAGTCTCCACTTGGCAGGTAAAGTGCAGCTCCAGCAACACTCAAGAAGCTCGACACCATTCAGGACAAAGCAACCCACTTGATTAAAACCTCATCTATCGCTTTAATTGTTCACTCTCTCCACCACCAATGCTCAGTGGTAGCAGTGTGCATCATTCTACAAGATGCACTGTAGCAACTTGAGGGTTTCTTCAAAAGCACCTCCTGAATCTGCCTAGCAAGCACATGGGATCACCACTGCCTCCAATTTCACACACCAAGCTGACTTGGAAATGCAGTTGCTTGTCCTTCAAAATCCTGGAACTTCCTTCCTTACAGCATTATGGGAGAACCTTCACCACAGACTACTGCAGTTCAATAAGGTGGCTCACCACCCCTTTCTCGAGGGCAATTAGGGATGGGCAATAATTTTTGACTTTGCCAGCGATGCCCACATTCCATGGATACATTAAATCTGGCACGGCAGCTGGGCGGCACGGTAGCACAATGGTTAACACTGCTCCCTCACAGCACCAGGGACCCGGGTTCAATTCCCGGCTTGCGTCACTGTCTGTGTGGAGTTTGCACGTTCTCCCCGTGTCTGCGTGGGTTTCTGCCGGGTGCTCCGGTTTCCTCCCACATTCTGAAAGACATGCTGGTTAGGTGCATTGACCCAAACAGGCGATGGACTGTGGCGACTAGGGGAATTTCACAGTAATTTCTTTGCAGTGTCAATGTAAGCTTTACTTGTGACTAATAAATAAACTTTTACAAGAAACATAACTAGTCCTTATATTCCCCATCAGGCATTGCTATTCACATTGCAAATCTTGCAACATGAAGAACGCTTTAAGTTACAAATTAAAGTTACAACAGGAGAGCAGGAATTGACCATTATATAGCTTAATTCTGTTTACAGGAATGTCACCTAATTGGCTTGTCCAACTGCATCTGCATTCACCTCAATTAACCTGCAGTGGTGAGCAGGGTGATGACAAAATAGCTTGACAGACAACATTTTAATAATTAACCAACTGATTCATTGTCCAGGCAGTAATAAAGACCGATTATGACAACCTCCAATACTCCTGTTGATAGCTGCATCTCATTATCCTGATCAGAAAATGACAGAAACAGGACAGAAAAAAGATGCTTTTGTTGTTTTTGGAAGCATTAACAAAATCAGACAACTGAGTGGGATCATGTCTGTAATGGTTGACTGCAAAAATAAAGGGATTTATTGTGACAGTGGGTTATTGTTAGATAGCCTGCTTCTAATGCTCACTGCTCAAACTCAAATAATAGAAACCATGAAAGCAACCAGAGTGCACCTATGTGAACCAATCCCTGGCACACATTATTGACTTCAGGAAAGGAATGATTGAGGACAAAATAAAGCAAATGTTTGGTGGTGCCTCTCATTGGGGGGTTCTCCCCTTTTCATCTAACCATTGCTAACACAACTAGGATGAGCGAGGTGCAACCCAAAACCAACCCTAAAAACAGGAAAACGCGTCCCCAACCTGCCATGCCTGCACCCGTTGCCATTTAACAGTAGCGAGGTGTACAAGAAGTGTTGGAGCTTGGAGAGGTGGGGGATACTTCATTAACATGTTCAAATCAGGCTCCCTCAGTGTAACTGGAAAAGTCCTTTCACCCGGTGGGTACTGGGGTTCTGGAACTTAATATCTGAAAGGGTGGCAGAGCCAGACTCCCTCATCGCATTTACAAAATGTTTGGATTTGCACTTTAAGTACTGTAACCTGCAGGACTACAAAGCAAGAGCTGGAAAGTGGGCTTAGACTGGACAACCCTTTCCCAGATGGCAGTCACAAGAGGTGGAACAACCATCTCTGTGCCATAAACTTTCTGTGCCACTGTATGTTTGGAATATTAAGAAACAAGAGCATGACCTTTCTCGTACCTCCCTAAGGATTACCTTTAAAGCAAATTAGTTCTGCCAAGTGAATTTAATCACCTCCATGATTCCATTCTATCAAATAAGCCAACTGAAAATCTTAAGGTAAAAACAAATATACATACCACTTTTTTCATAAACCAGCACTGGATTGATGGACATGTTTTCTCCCCACCCCATCCACACAATAGAACTTTTGACCTTCTGCTGTATTTCAATGCACAAGGGTAACTTTTCAGAAGCTACTTTACATACACCAGGGCTTGTGGGATGGTAACTGGCCGCTTTCGCAGAACTGATGAGCTAGCCTCATCAACGAAAGGGAGAGTATTTGCAATAATCCCTGTTAAAAACCATTACAAAACAAACATCAAGGCCGCCCTGCTAACAGCTTTAACATAGAGGTTCTTTGATGCATCTTAAATGCTCAATTTACAGCTTACAGAAAAGACAAGGAAACTCAAATGTTCAAGTCTAATCAGCCTGATAATTGACAGGCTGTGAAAGTAAATCTAGTAAGAGTTTTAACAACACCAGGTTAAAGTCCAACTGGTAGCAAACCAAATTGCTACCAAATAAACCTGTTGGACTTTAACCTGGTGTTGTTAAAACTCTTACTGTGTTTACCTCAGTCCAACGCCAGCATTTCCACATCAAAAGTAAATCTATACAGTGATGCTGGAAATAGCTAATGATTGTAGCAGACCTAGCACCTTTTACATGTACTGCTAGGTGTTAAAATATCTGCATAAACTTTACACAGTTTGCAGATGCTCCACTGCTGAAAGTGTCTAGATTATTAGTCAACATTGTGCCTATCGGCAACCATGCTCAGCCACCAGAGGTCCGTGCACATCTCACAGAATGTTAGCTGCCTGTGACTACTGAATAACAGGTTGCCGCAAGATTCATTATTAACATGTACACTGGTGATATCCCGTGACTCCTGTCACGGGAATGTGGCTCAGCTCAGATCATTCAAGCCAGAGCTCTTGCCAACACAGAGAGCACAACTGCAGAAGACGCGAAAACACTTGAGTCCATTTATTACAAAGCTTTGGTGCGTCCGAATTCTCAGAAAATGCTTGTGCCTGCATTTCAGCTGAGCACCTGGCATAGAAAGAAGTTTCCATCTGTGGTACTGAACTTCCCGAATGTCCTCGGGGTGGTTCGGGGTTGCTACCAAATAAAGCTGTTGGACTCACATAGTGTCAGAATTTTTAACTTGAATATAATGCTTTTTATGGTCCCATCCCACCATCAGACTCGCCATGGACTATTCTCCGGAATCGGTTGCATTCTTGGACACACGCATCTCCATTAAGGACGGTCACCTCAGCACCTCACTGTGCCGCAAGCCCACGGATAACCTCACGATGCTCCACTTCTCCAGCTTCCACCCTAAACACGTTAAAGAAGCCATCCCCTACGGACAAGCCCTCCGTATCACAGGATCTGCTCGGATGAGGAGGATCGCAACAGACACCTCCAGACGCTGAAAGATGCCCTCATAAGAACAGGATGTGGCGCTTGACTTATCGATCGACAGTTCCGACGCGCCACAGTAAAAAAACCACACCAACCTCCTCAGAAGACAAACACGGGACACGGTGGACAGAGTACCCTTCGTCGTCCAGTACTTCCCCGGAGCGGAGAAGCTACGGCATTTCCTCCGGAGCCTTCAACATGTCATTGATGAAGACGAACATCTCGCCAAGGCCATCCCCACAGCCCCACTTCTTGCCTTCAAACAACCGCACAACCTCAAACAGACCATTGTCCGCAGCAAACTACCCAGCCTTCAGGAGAACAGTGACCACGACACCACACAACCCTGCCACAGCAACCTCTGCAAGACATGCCGGATCATCGACACAGATGCCATCATCTCACGTGAGAACACCATCCACCAGGTACACGGTACATACTCTTGCAACTCGGCCAACGTTGTCTACCTGATACGCTGCAGGAAAGGATGTCCCAAGGCATGGTACATTGGGGAAACCATGCAGATGCTACGACAATGGATGAATGAACACCGCTCGACAATCAGCAGGCAAGACTGTTCTCTTCCTGTTGGGGAGCACTTCAGCGGTCACGGGCATTCGGCCTCTGATATTCGGGTAAGCGTTCTCCAAGGCGGCCTTCACGGCACACGACAGTGCAGAGTCGCTGTGCAGAAACTGATAGCCAAGTTCCGCACACATGAGGACGGCCTCAACCGGGATATTGGGTTCATGTCACACTATCTGTAATCCCCACAGCTTGCCTGGACCTGCAGAGTCTCACTTGCTGTCCTGTCTGGAGACAATACACATCTCTTTAGCCTGTCTTGATGCTCTCTCCACTCACATTGTTTGTATCTTAAAGACTTGATTAGCTGTAAGTATTCGCATTCCAACCATTATTCTGTAAATTGAGTTTATGCCCTGTTTGTGAACAGAATTCCCACTCACCTGAGGAAGGGGCTTAAGGCTCCGAAAGCTTGTGGCTTTTGCTACCAAATAAACCTGTTGGACTTTAACCTGGTGTTGTTAAACATCTTACTGGGAACATTTTAAAGCTAAGAAAAAGTTTAAAATGCATTCAACTGGAGTTGCTGGAATGTAGAAATACACCTGTGCATCACAGAGCTGGAATAATATTGAGAAATATTCAGCTGATAATGGGTAAGAATGTATTCTCATAAAGTCAGGCAGCGGTAATTACAGTGCATGAAGGCTAATTAGAACCATCCTTCTGAACAGCTGCAGTACAGTTTGTGGCAGACACAGAAACCTTTGAATGTTTTTCATTCCAGTTTTCTTTGCGTGACTACATTGTGTTTCTGTGCACAACATACAAGAGGCTGTACAAATCTTTCCAAATCGGAGACCCAAACGCCTTTGAAAATTATTTTCTCCAAACCAATCTAAAAAAAAAGCATTTAAAAATTGAAGTCTTTCTTTCCTTTGTACATAATTGTACAAAAAGTGTGTAAAACATTTGATGGAAAGATATCCCTAATATTCAACCTCTCGGTGAAACAGAACACCAAGAAAAGTAGTGGCCTTTGTGGCAGTTTTTCTTTGGTGACCATCGTTGCTGTAGAAAAGTTGGGGAGAAGCTCAAATCAGGCCTCCAGTTAATAGCCTAGCTTCTAAATGTTATCAGGAAGGGTTTGTCTGGAACTCTTGCTGTTTTGTTTTTTGTGTTTTGGCTTTAAGAGTCCAGCTATGTCTTACAACAGCCTGGCCTTAGCTGTTAACATTCATGCCTGTCCCATTCATTCCTGGAGTACAAAAGAGTAAGGAAGAAACTCCTACTTTGATGATTATCAGGATTGTAATTAAAAGCAATCCAAATAGGAAACTATGTTAATTTTGCCACAGGGCTTTTTTCAAACAACAAGATAAGGGACCTCAATTAGGCAATTGCAAATCACTGAATCCTCTGCCTTTCCTGCAGGAGTTAATTCAGCAAAAGATAACCTTCCATTTAGATAGGCATTCTTTAATAAGTCTTATGATTAAAGTGAATAGATCACACCCAACTTCAACTTTTGTATTTTTATTTCCAAACACATGGTAGCAGTTTGGTGAAAGTCTAGTGCTTTGTGCAGGATGGATTAGAATACTTTGCTAAATTATCCAAGAGCATAGTCGGTTTAATATTCACATTCCAATTCTGAAAAAAAACACACTATAAACTTCATCCAAGACAGACTGCTTCTCTAATCCTTTGGAAGACACAGAATTGGGGGGGGGGGGGCAGCTAGATTTCGTAATCAGCCAGGGAATGCAGGCTTAAAACAAACAACCCTGCGGGGTGTCTCTGCCACCTGCCAACAGTCATGGTCAGGGAACACTTTCAGGTTCAGGTCTGCTTTGAATTTGATCCGTGAGGTGAGGGTGCCAAATGCTGCAATACTCTGCTGCAGCTCAGCAGATCTAGGGCAACTTGCACAAGACTGGTGGTTTAGTTTGAGGTTTGAAGTTTATTTATTAGTGTCACAAATCAGCTTACATTAACACTGCAAGGAAGTTACTGTGAAAATCCCCGAGTCGCCACACTCCGACGCCTGTTCGGGCACACAGAGGGAGAATTTAGCATGGTCAATACACCTAACCAGCACGTCTTTCGGACTGTGGGAGGAAACCAGAGCATCCGGAGGAAACCCATGCAGACACGGGGAGAACATGCAAAGTCCCCACAGACAGTGACCCAAGCCAGGAGTCGACCCGGGTCCCTGATGCTGTGAGACAACAGTGCTAACCACTGTGCCACCGTGCCACCCATGAAGAGGACAAGATGGACAATAATAAGCTGGCAGCAGGCCATGGATTTTTGTCAGGCCAGAAGGAGTATGACAACTCCTGCTGGACCCACAACATCTTAAATATCACTTGCCCTGCCTGAATAGCCTACAGCAGTCAGTCTCCTTAAGCACCACTGGTTAGGCCAGTCAATGCCTGGTTAACTGGGCTAGATGGCTCCCTGCACATTCTTCCCATTTGTACATGAAAATGGAAAAGGAGTCCGAGAACCAGCACTGGACCCAAACGTGCGCGGTTCAAATGTGTATGTGTGCCTGTATAAAAGCCAGCCCGAGAATGGAATCAGGCAAAGAGTGCCCGAGATGTTCATTCAAATGTCCTCTGCTTTTCAAGTGAGAAACGGGTGGCCAACAATTGAAAATCACTCCCTCTTCTTGATATTAGAAAACGGATGCATAAATATGGAGCTCGTATCTATTTCACTGGCACATTATAAAAGGCCGTGCATGGCAAAGTGAACCTGAACTCTAAACACTGCTCGAAGAAATTAACAAACTGGAGATCATTTTCACTGTTTTTCAGTTGCATCATTACTTTGTAGAAATGAAATCACGGTCTAAGCTTTGATAAAGCTAGGAATGAGGCGCTGGCGCAGAACCACAACACAAGTTTGAGGTGAACAGCTTAGTAAGTAAAATTGCCATAGGCCCAGATGACCCTAGGCTGCTCTTTCTTTGAGGGGGAGAGCTGACTGGTGATTCAACCCGAGGATCACCACACCTCAGGCGAGGGGAAAGGTTGAGAAGATGAGGCTTTCATGAATAACCACAGCCGGTACAGGAATTGAACCATTGAACCTGTACTGTTGGCATTGCTTTGTATCACTAACCAGCTTCCAGCCAAATGAGCAAAACTAACCTGACTACTGAATGTAGTCTTAGCACCTCCCCATGTAAAAAAAGAGATACGATGACAAAAGAAACAGCTCTTGGTCACGGTCACATAGTCTTGGTTGACTCAGAGAGCGCAGGAGAAGACCTGATTGCACCTTGGCCCATGTTCCTTTTTGACTACAAGTGCTTCATGTCTCAGAGGGCAGGAACTTGGGGGAAAAGTAGAAAGGCTCCGAACCAGAGATGTTACCAAGGTGTAGTCAAGGGAACTATTTTTTCACAAAGTATTTAAAATTTTAAATATGGGTCTACCTGCAGAAATTAGTAACTAAGAGACCGACTTTCATAGGCTCACTTATGCTGGAAAATAGGTGATAAAAAAATCCTACTAACTCCCAAAGCCCACCCAACTCAATTTTCAAGCAGGCCTCGAAACAGGCATGGCTGCAGTCCTGCCCAAAGCAGGCAGGAATCTTATTTCAATGTGTAAATCGGGGTTCTATAATGGACACATTCTCCATGGACTAGGAACGGGTTGTGCTCAGGAACATTTCCCATTGATCTCTGGCGGGGAGTGACAGCGGTGCTTAAAATGGACAGCTGACTTCAAAAATGGCTGAAATGTTTTCTTCTCAATTTTGTGGGACCAAGAGGAGTAAGAGTGGATCAGCAACAAATGGGCTGTTATTCTTTGTATGGGCTAAATATTTATTCCAGCTGAGTAACATTTTTTCAAACATTACTCTTTATCCAATAGTATGCTCCTATTTTTTCAACTGTAATGAAGGATAACAAACAAAATATTGGAATTTATACCCAATTAGGTAGGTAATCAAAAGAGAAAATGCTGGAAAATCTTGACAAAGGGTCATCTGGACTCGAAACATCAGTTCTTTTCTCTCCCTACAGATGCTGTCAGGCCTGTTGAGATTTTCCAGCATTTTGTCTTTTGGTTTCAGATTCCAGCATCTAGAGTAATTTGCTTTTATTAGGTCGGTAATCAATTTTATTCTAGGAAAGATATTGAAATTATACTTTAAAAGTTTTTAAATTTGCGCAAAACCTCATAGGCTGCCCTACTATTGGAAGTAAGAAGTTTAACAACACCAGGTTAAAGTCCAACAGGTTTATTTGGTAGCAAAAGCCACACGAGCTTTCGGAGCTCCAAGCCCCTTCTTCAGGTGAGCTCCACATCATGACTACTATTGGAACACATGATACGAGGCGGACATCACTGAATAAGATTGCTATTGGACCAAATACTCTTGGTAATAAGCTGCATTCAATTCGACTGTGAGATTTATTTTAACAAGCATTCAAATGTAGTTTTGCCTTGGTGCATTTTTGATCAGAGAACATCCATAGGCAAAATGCTCAGTAATATGGGGATGAGCCATCTTTCAGACAAGATCTGCGTCTCCCGATGAACAGTCCTTTGGAGCTAGAGTTCTTTACTGTTTAAAACCTCGTATAGATCTTACACGTGTTGCAATACTACATTAGACAGAAGATCCAAGCTCCTAAGCACACATAAACATGGTCAATTGGACTTCCTCGACAAAGCAGGAAAAGGCCATGTGCAGACTTGAGCGAAGGCTGGAGGAGTCTGCCCATGTTACCAGTAACATCATGGCTGTAGCATTTGAGTGTTTTATTACCTCCTTGGAAAGAATGGTGACCATCTTGGAAAGCCAGATCCAGCAGAATACTCAATGGCTGCCAGATATGCACTCCGACTTGCACTCCTTTGCGCGAGCCATGGGTGCAGTGTAGCAATGACTAGGCGAGATGGGGAGGAGTCAGGGGGTGTGCCATCTCACATTGACAGGGGGTGTGCCATCTCACATTGACAGGGGAAGCGCCAGCAAAACGGCATCATCCTAGGACACTTCAATGGTGCCCTACCTCTCCACCTTCGCTCTGCAAGTGACCTCATCACTTCTAGCAGGTCAGGCTGAGGAGGGTGCACCTGTACAGGAGACCCATAGCAGGCTTTGGATCACCAGAGGTAGCCACCAATAGGCCACCTCAGGCAACGGGGCATGGCAGTCATCCTCCACCTCCTCTATGGGTGTTAGGGCTGCATCTTGGCATAGTAGTAGGAAAAAATTAGGAAATTATAAAGGAATTAAGTTGGCGCAGGTGTTTAATCATTATGAAATACACTTGTAAATATATGATTAATTGAACTTCATTTGTATACGTTGTATTTTCATGATGTTGCTAGTTCCTGCACTTAAGGGCATTGCACTTTGTTCCTGGTTAGTCTTGGACACATAGGCCTATGGATACACCATTTATTGTATCACATCATCAGTCGTGGCATCTCTGAGGATCCTGACATGTGAAGGATTGAACCTTGGGGCATCAGTTGTAAAGTTGAGGCCTTGGAACTCATCTGGCACCCATTAGGTAGTGTTCACCTGGTTTTCATCCGTGAGGCTGCTGACAGAGCAGCCGGGTTATTGTTTGTCTGAGTGATGTCCGCATGACAGAGTTTTTTGCAAAGCATTGCCCCCGTCTGGAGAATGTGTCAGTGAGACATGGATGTATCCTTGCCAAATTAAGGGTGATGTGTTTTCCACTGTAGGATGCATATGGGTGTGCTTGTGCCAAACACTTGCAGCATTTTAACTTCCAGGTGCCAGAGGACAAAGGAATAAGCAGTGTTATAAAAACAGATGAATTCGGAGCAGGGGTGGACCATTCAGCCCCTACTCTGTCATTCAATAAGATCTGATTATAACCTCAACCCCATATTCCTGCCTATTCCCAATAACCTTTGACTTCCTTGTTAGTCAAGAATCTGTCCAGTTCTTCCTAAAAAATGTTCAACGATCTTGCCTCCACCACTCGCCACTTCGCAGTTCCAAAGATTCCTGACTTTGAAAGAAAAACCTTCTCCTCATCTCCATCTTATTTTTTAAACCGTGTCCCCTCGTTCCAATCTCACTCATAAAGGGAAACATCCTTTCAGCATCCACCCTGTTAAGTTCCCTCAGGAACTTGTATGTCTGAATAAGATCATCTCTCATTTTTCTAAACTCCAATGGATTCAGGCCCAGCTTATCCAATCTTTCTCCATAAGATAAGGCCCTTGTTCCCAGTATCGGTCAAGTTAAACTTCTCTGAATTGCCTCTAATACATTTATATCTTGTCTTAAATAAGACCACCAAAACTATACATTGTACTCCAAGCATGGTCTCATCAAAACACTGTACAACCATAGCAAAACATCCCTATTTTTATATTTCATTCATTACTTATGGGCAGCACGGTGGCACAGTGGTTAGCACCGCTGCCTCACAGCGCCCGGACCCGGGTTCAATTCCAGCCTCGGGTGACTGTCTGTGTGGAGTTTGCACATTCTCCCTGTGTCTGCATTGGGTTTCCTCCCACAGTCCAAAGATGTGCGGGTTAGGTTGATTGGCCAGGCTAAATTGCCCCTTAGTGTTGGGGGACTAGCAGGGTAAATAGATGGGGTTACGGAAATAGGGCCTGGGTGGGATTGCTGTCAGTGCAAGTTAGCTGGGCCGCATGGCCTGCTTCTGCACTGTTGGGATTCTATGGTTTCCTTTGTAACAAAAAAACAACTTTCCATCTGCCTTCCTTCCACTTGCTGTACCTGCAGACCAGCTCGTTGTGATTCAAGTACCAGGACACCTGGATCTCTCTGTACCTCAGATTTCTACAATCACTCCTGCTGCCACTGACTCTGCAATACGGTCAGAGATTTGAGATGTATTTCATTTCAGATTGCATCTGTGATCCTGTGCATGAGTCAATGTGAAAATGTAAAATGTAATATTTACGCCACATAAGAACAATGAAATGAAAGTAAAATGTCGGTGGCCATTAGGGAACCCTGGCCTCCTATCCCACAGAGGATTAGAACCCACAGTATAGTAGAGATGTATCAGTGTCTCACTTGGCCTGGTGGTGATAAGTTTGTCACTGGCCTGTTTGCCATTTCGCACTATCTGCCATTGCTACCGCAATATCTAAAGATATTGTCCAAAGTCCAAAGATGTGCGGGTTAGGTTGATTGGCCATGCTAAAATTGCCCCTTAGTGTCCAGAGATGTATAGGTTAGAGGGATTAGCGGGTAAATATGTAGGGATATGGGGGTAGGGCCTGGGTGGGATTGTGGTCGGTGCGGACTCGATGGGCCAATTGGTCTCTTTAGGGTTTCTATGATTTCTATGATCTACTCCCTCATCAGCAGCACCACCTCCCACTTCCTCCTGGTCCGCCTCCATCTCCACCTCAGCAAAACCACCCCCTTTTTGCTGAGCACTCTCTCTGTTTCTGCTGCTGCTCAGTAACCTCAGTTCAATACCCAGGACTGCACCGTAGGCAGGACCGATCCCATCCTTTATAACCATCTCTCTCCCATTATCCCTGTCCGGAAACACTCTCCCTCCCATCCCCATCCATTCACAGGACTTCCACACACAACGTGCAAGGCCTTCCCTCCCTCCCATGTTCCTGCCCCTTGGCCTCCCTCCCTCCCTGCCGCAGACAACCTCCCTCTGCTAGTCTCCCTGCCCCAGACAGCCTCCCTCTGCTAGTCTCCCTGCCCCATATCCTTTATGCTGCCACCAGTTGATCATTGCATCACTGAACAATGCTCTTTAAAGAGGGAAAAAGCAGTGGCTACTCAGTCCAGGTACAGCAAGCTGACTACCTCACCTGCTCTACACTAATTATATGCAGTCATAAATCAGAAGGCATGTAATGCTCATTTGCGGATAATTGGGAAGAGGAACTTCATTCTGGTGAGATGGCCTTTTAATGAGCATGCATGACATGCAGATTCTTTGCAAAAACTTGTGTAACTTAGGGGGAAGACATTGCTTCTCTCCTAAGCACATAAGAAACAGGAGCAGGAGCCGACCATACGGCCCATCGAGCCTGCTCCTTCATTCAAAACAATCAGGACTGATCTACGGCTTTGAATCCACTTTCCCACCCGCTCCCCATCTCCCTCGATTCCCAAAACTCTGTCTATCTCAGCCTTAAATATATTCAATGAACCTCAAATCCCTGGGGTAGAGAACGCCAAAGACTTACAACCCTTTGAGTGAAGAAATGTCTCCTCATCTCAAAAGGATGAACATCATATCAAAAGCGACCAACACATTCATCTTTTTATCAAAGAAACACTGCAGGCAGAAAGCCTTTTTCAATCCTCCCTGCCAACATCTTGAGGTGCATTCCATGAAATGAAGTCATTTGTCTAGACTTCACTTTCTTATGGTTTATGTTACGTCCTCTGTTCGACCGTCGGGCGACAGTGTCTTCAAACATCTTGCCCCACATCTGGATTTTTCACTCTAAACCTCCCAACAACGCCCCCCCCCCCCCTCCCCCCTCCCCCCCCTCCCCCCTCCCCCCCTCCCCCAATCTTCAAAAGACATTTCACTTCTTGCCTACTCCTGCTCAGGTATGTTCTTAGAATTGCAAAGTGCCAGGGGTGGTTTGGCTACATTAAAAGGAGCCATTGAAATGCAAGTTGAGAACATAGAACATGCTTTTCCTTTGTACGTGAGGCAGGAGGGGAAAAAAGGGGAGATCAGACAAAACATTTTTAACCCATTTATAACTTGCATTGAGCCATATTCCAATTTCATGCGAACGTGAAGGAGTGTGTGTTATGTGAGAATGAAGGTTGCTTTGATGCATCTTAATACCAGTTTGCTTTGATCTCAGACAGCTCCAGCTGTCTAAAATGACTAGGCATAAATAAATTCAGGGAGGAGTGAATTCAATGTATAACGGGCGACTGGAAGGACTTCAGAACACGTAAATGAATAATTTCTGCCATTCCAATGTTCAGCGGCATGTTTGTAGGGCATGTGGGTGTGTACGTGTCAGAATAATGTTCTTTGCGTTTGATGAAGGTGGTGCAAATTAGATGTTGTAATTGCCTGTGGTCCCTCTCTGGGTCCAAATGCTTCCGACATTTCTGCTCATAGTCTGAATAATGCCAAATAATCCCAGTTCAGTACATACAGTGCTGCTACAACATACAGTCTGAAGGCGGCCAAGAGGCACTCTTGGATGGGTGGCACGGTGGCACAGTGGTTAGCACTGCTGCCTCACAGCGCCAGGGACCCGGATTCAATTCCAGCCTCAGGTGACTGTCTGTGTGGAGTTTGCACATTCTCCCTGTGTCTGTGTGGGTTTCCTACGGGTGCTCCAGTTTCCTCCCACAGTCTAAAGATGTGCGGATTAGGTTGGTTGGCCATGCTAAATTGACCTTAATGTCAGGGGGATTAGAAGGATAAATATGTGGGGTTATGGGGATAGAACCTGGGGTGGGATTGTGGTCCGTGCAGACTCGATGGGCCAAATGGCCCCCTTCTGCACTGTCGGGATTCTATGATTCTAACGAAAAAAAGACTTGGATTTATATAGTGCCTCTTACAATCACGTGATATCCCAATGTACTTTACCGCAATAAAATTCACATTTTTTTAAAGTAATGTAGGAAGTGCAGCAGCCAATTTCCACACAGCGAGATCCCATAGTTCAGATAATCTGTTTTGTGATATCGATTAAAGGATAAATGTTGGTCAGCGCACCAAGAATAACTCGCCTACTCTTCTTTGAAATGGTGCCATGGAATCTTTTACATAACCACTTCATGGCAGACAAGGCCTCGTTCAATGCCTTAGCACCCCTGACAGCACAGCAATCCCCCAGTGCTGCATAGAAACATAGAAACCCTACAGTGCAGAAGGAGGCCATTCGGCCCATCGAGTCTGCACCGACCACAATCCCACCCAGGCCCTACCCCCACATATTTACCCGCTAATCCCTCTAACCTATGCATCCCAGGACTCTAAGGGGCAATTTTTAACCTGGCCAATCAACCTAACCCGCACATCTTTGGACATCTGCAGTGGAGAGTCAGTCCTGATTTCTGTGCTCAAGTCCTGGAGTGGGACTTCATTCTGCATCCTGCTCCGGCGTGAGAATGTTAACAGCTGAGCCACGGCAGACAGTGTTGTAACTTCAGAATGTCGAGCAAAGCTTTAGTATTAATCAGGTGCCACATTTAAAGTCAGCAGCTGTGATGGGTAAAGAAAACTATGACAAGAGCCGAACAGGTGCCAACTTTGGCTCCAAAGTCAATTGCGTTGCCATTTTGGAGTCAATCTGAATTGAAGTTGAAGTTCAAATACACTTTGAGACTCATGGTCAAAGCTAAATTTGACTAAAATGAAAACAGAAAATGCTGGAAATACTCGTCAGGAAGAATCTGTGTAGAGTGAAACAGAGTTGATCTTTCAGGTAACCATCTTTCATCAGGATGGGAATAGGTTTTTAGTTAGTGAAAGGGGAAGGAAGAATGAGGAGAGAACAAAAGTCTGCAATAAGGTGGAAGACAGGAGAGATTAAATGACAAAATGATTGGTGGGCAAAGGCCAAAGGAAGTGATAATAGAACCAGTAAAGGACAAAAAAGATGTGTCTAGAGGAGGTGTGAGTGGCAGGATGATGAACAGCTGCCATCTGAAAGCAGCAACAAGAGAAAAGCAAAAAATCCTGTGAAGAAAGTGATAAAATAAGCAGAGGAAATGGTCTGAACTCAATGCTGATCGTGGAAGGGTGTAAAATGCCAAATTGAAAGATAAGATGCAGCTCCTTGAGATTATGTGCAGTTTCATTGGAACATTGCACAAGACCAAGGACAGAGAAGTCATTGGGCAGAATTCTCCCATCCTGGGACTCAATCCTGTGGCAGGGCGGGAACGTGGAGTGTTTCCCCGCTGTGGAGACTGGCCAGAAAACATGCCAAATCTCCGACCCCCGACCTTATTAATTACGCAACCAAGTGTTTTGTGCCATATTCCAAAGTGAAGCAGGCCTGAGGGTGCGTAGCTCATCGTCTTATCCGGGTACATACTGAAAAGGCACCCAACATGACCCACAACTGACAAAAGACTGGATTTCCTGGAAACAAAGAAGGGTCTGCAGGAACATTCTGAGGCTGGAAGATGAATCTCCTCTAGGGCATTAAATCTGGAAGGTCCACTTGCAGATGTTCCTCCCACCCATTTCTGCGGGGTTCCATGGTCCAGGGTTGCAGGCGGCCTCCATCCTGAACCTCCGAGGCAGGCCCAAGCATTGATCAGTCAGTCCCGATGTCTGCACGTTGTTCCAAACGTGTTTGGCACCAGTGTGTTTTCACGCTAATGCAGCGAGGAATTCATCTGCATCCCATTAGCAGGAAGCAAATAAGTTTCATGCCGGGCCTCCAATGGGTTTTCCAATTTGTTATGGCGGTCATCAGCTGAACATCTCGCGGGAAATTCACGCCAGCGTAAAACCAATTTTTTGGGCCTCCCATCGAATTGTCCTCCCCTGGCAACCATTGAACTTGCCAGCAGAGCCTTGGGAGAATCCCGCTCAGCGACAGTGAGGCACGAACAGTCAGAGAATTCCAGCCATGAACTCTGATTTGCTCTCCACAGGCGCTGCCTGACCTGCTGAGTATTTCCAGCCTTTTCGATTTTAATTCTGCTTTCCAGCATCGACAGCATTTTGCTTCTAAGTTTGATTGAAGTCAATTTGCGGCATGTGACTTGTTACTCACACTAGAAAGCACATGAATGGCTGACATGAAGAGAAAGGGTGAGGCATCTGGATGATTAGCATAAATTAGGTGAATGGTTCTGACTTTAAAGAGGACCCAGTTCCAAGAGCTGGATGTGTGTCTTGAGACCAAAGTCTTGGGCTTTGAAGTGAATGCTTAGCTGAATTCAAATGGTAGTAAGATAACTCAAGAATGGAGCATGTTGCATGGAGGCTAGTTGAATTTTATTGTACTCTCTATAATTTTCATGTTGAAATGTTTTGCAATCTATTTTTACAAGGAATGTATATTTTTGGGAAAAAGAAATCTATTCCAGGGTGGCACAGTGGCACAGTGGTTAGCACTGCTGCCTCACAGTACCAGGGACCTGGGTTTGATTCCTGGCTTGGGTCATTGTCTGTGTGGAGTTTGCGCATTCTCCTTGTGTCTGTGTGGGTTTCCTCTGGGTGCTCCAGTTTCCTCCTGTACTCCAAAGATGTGCAGGTGAGGCTGATTGGCCATGCTAAATTGCCCCTTAGTGTCAGGGGGACTAGCAGGGTAAATACGTGGGGTTAAAGGGATAGGGCTTGTGTGGGATTGTTATCGGTGCAAACTTGATGGGCTAAATGGCCTCCTGCATGGTAGGGATTCTATGAACTGTTTTTCCAGCAACAGCTCTCATGAAGCTTATCTCCTCGAGGATATGATTCCAGATGAAGTTCCCTCTATTATTCCCTCACCAAGTGGACAAGGCTATTTTGTTCTCCTGCAGCATGAAGGTTGTGGTGCAACCGGAAATACAAACTTTACAAAACATGCATATTTTGAAAAGCAAAGTATTGGCAAATTGGTCTATGCTGAGCTAGGTTTCTAAGCCGAGGTGGTATTGGAGATACTTCAATTGGTCTGTGTGTGAAAACAGAGCCAACATTGCCTTTTCTTCTCAGTAACTCCACAGGGACAAGCACTATGTGCTGGCATTGTGAGAAGGATAGGATTGAATTTGGTAGCAGTGCCACCTTTTTGCCAACTGGGCTGCCAGTGGAAACAGATCGGTGTGTGTCTATGATTTTTTTTTAAAAAAAGCATGATGGAGTGAAAGACCCGGGTCTTCCTACCATTGCTGATCTGCCAAGCCAGCAAATGTGCTATCCAATAGCAATCTCTCAATCTTGGTATGACACCATGATAACATTGTGAGTGCAGATACTGTCATTTTAAATTCATTCGTGGGATATGGGCATCTCTGGCTGACCAGCATTTATTGCCCATTCCTAGTTGCCCTTGTTCAGAGGACAGTTGAGAGTCAACCACATTGCTGGGGCTCTGGAGTCATATGTAGGCTAGATCAGGTAAGGACGGCAGATTTCCTTCGCTAAAGGACACGAGTGAACCAGATGGATTTTTTCCAACAATTGACAACGGTTTCATGGTCATCAGTAGATTCTTAATTCCAGATTTTTTTTATTATTGAATTCAAATTCCACCATCTGCTGTGGAGGGGATTCAAACCCAGGTCCCCAGAACATTAGCTGGGTTTCTGGATTAATAGTCCATCACCTCCCCCAATTCCCTGCAGTGGCACAGCAATGACCCCAGTTGCTTAAACAATGATATCAATAACTTGTGCATGTGCACTGGGTAAGCCATTAGAGTCAGTCTATACATATATACAATACCAGGGTTTATTTAGCATCTGGTTTACAGGGAAAATGTCTGAACTATTAAGGCATGAAAACAAGAGATTAATGTACTGAGGTTGATTCCAAGATCCAACTTGCAATATGTAAAACAGCTCTGGTCTAGCCCACTTGGGAGAGAACTGGGGGATGACTGTGGCCATTTGAAACTACTGCTCAGTGTGAGCTCCCATCTTCAGGAGAAGGTGCAGAGAAAAAGAACTAAGTATTTATGGATGAATGGAGGGGAGACTGGTCATTTTGAAGAAAAATTGGATATATTCTTGCCCATGCATTTTAAAAGAAGACCAAGTCACCAGTAACACATGGACCAGATAAGAAAGCTTTTCAAATCATACACATCATAGAAACCCAACAGTACAGAAAGAGGCCATTCGGCCCATCGAGTCTGCACCGACCACAATCCCACCCAGGCCCTACCCCCATATCCCTACATATTTACCCACTAATCCCTCTAACCTACACATCTCAGGACACTAAGGGGAAATTTTTAGCATGGCCAATCAACCTAACCCGCACATCTTTGGACTGTGGGAGGAAACCGGAGCACCCGGAGGAAACCCACGCAGACACGAGGAGAACGTGCAGACTCCGCACAGACAGTGACCCAAGCCGGGAATCGAACCCAGGTCCCTGGAGCTGTGAAGCAGCAGTGCTAACCACTGTGCTACCGTGCCGCCCTATACCATTACATTTAGACAAAACTATTTTATTATATCAAATACCCCATAGCTCATTGGCTGCTTCTAATGTTTCAGTACAAGGTAGATCAGCAATTTGAAAGACTGCTAAATAGGTACTTGACTTGAAGAGCACTCTTTGCTTTTTCAAAGCAGTGTAGAGTGCTGCAAGTTAAATATCAGTTGTTGCATTTTGGATCAAACAGTGTTTATCCATCATTAGCTCATGAAACTGGCTGATGGTGGGCTTGTAAAATGTCTTTGAAAAGTAATCTGTTGGTACTCGGGCCAATTTTCCTTTTATCTCACTGAGAAGCAAAGACCTGTGTTGGTGTTCTGGCAAACCCGACGGTATGCACTACTGGCCTGCCTGAGATGTAAGTTGCTATCTCCGGCAGCTAGCTCCCAGCTCTGTCAGTGGCCTCCAGGCTTTCTTCTTTGTGAAACCTCAGCTGTGTTCAGCTGCAGATCTCACGCTATTCCCCGTGGAAAGCTAATTTACATCAGCTTGAGTTATACATCAGGTTACTCAAAATACTTCAGCTGCTCACATTCTAACTCTCGTGAAGGTAGCCCCAGCCTTCCTTAAAAAGGCAAGTCACATTTTCCAGGATTTTAAAAAAAAGTTGCCGTTAAACAAAGCTGGCAGCCGCCTCAGGAACTTGTATTCCCATGGAAACTAATTGAAGCTCTTAAACGACTTTCTTTCAACTAGAGTAACATGTAAAAATGCTAATACTTTTGTACTTCTTTTTAGAAATGGCCAGACAAAAAGAATAAACTATTTTGACACGCTGGGTCAGTATTCAGCATGTCACTTGGTCATTACAAATCAGAACATATATCAATCTCAAAAGCAGACAACTATTCTGAATTTCTGTTGGATTAACATAGCACCCCCACTCCACCAAAAAAAATCCATGACTATTTCAAAGTACTGCTGCAATAACTTTGGGCCGGAGATTGCTGCAACTGCCAGAACACTGCATAGGGCCTGGCATATCTGAGTTCCAGCCTTCCTGCAGTGTTTCCTCTTTGGCCTGCAGTGTCTCCATCCACTCTGAGCATGGCCAACGTTGTAAGGGGATGAGAAGCAGGCCGAGTCGCTGAATGTTGGCATTCCTGTGCCCCCGTGCCTTCAGAGAAACTTTGTGTAAGGCTGCCTCAAAGCCTGTACTGCTGAGGGGAATGCAGGATTTTTTTTTAAAAAAGCAAAATATTGTGGACGCTGGAATCTGAAACAAAAACAGAAAATGCTGGAAAATTTCAGCGGGTCTGACAGCATCTGTGGGGAGAGAATAGAGCCAACGTTTCGAGTCTAGATGGCCCTGTATCAGAGCTGGCTCTGGGTCATCTAAACTCAGAAGAATACCTACCGTGCAGAAGAGGCCATTCGGCCCATCGAGTCTGCACCGACAGCAATCCCACCCTGGCCCTATCCTCGTAACCCCACATATTTACCCTACTAATTCCCCCGACATCCCCCTAACACCCAAAGAGCAATTTAGCATGGCCAATCAACCTAAGCTGCACACCTTTGGACTGTAGGAGGAAACCGGAGCACCCGAAGGAAACCCATGCAGACCTGGGGAAGACGGTCACCCAGGTCCCTGGCACTGAGGCAGCAGTGCGAACCACTGTGCCAACTTGTAACGTCAGATCTATTCTCTCCCACAGATGCTGTCCCACCCGCTGAGATTTTCCAGTATTTTCTGCTTGTGCAATATTTTAAAAAATATATATATATTTGAGGGCATCATTAAAATGTTTTAATTGCCCGGAGGGGAGGGGGGAGGAAAGAGACTTTTTCAATATGGTCGGAACTGTTGGTCTGCACTTAGTGTTGTGGATACCATCAACAGGTTTCAAAGTAGGAAGCTTGCCCCTGGCGCTGGGAAGCGTGCCTGGGTCAATGTAAGAGGTTCCTGGTAGGCAATCTAGGTATGGTTTCCGGCATTGATACCCTGTTGATTTTCAGGATCTGGACTTTTAACATATTGATGATTGATCAGTATTAGGTGCAAGATTCCCTCTAGTTACTGGGACACAATGCAGTCAGGCGATAGAATTTGAAAACTAAACCAGTTAAGCAAAAGAACGGAACACAACAAAATTGAATTTAAAATAACGCATGTCAAATTAGTACTTAAAGATGAATTATGACAGGGCGCCAAATACAATGGGGACCAGTAAACTGAGTAAAAATTTGATTCATAACCACATTAAGATACTGTTCTCAACTGCTGCTGTGGGAGGGCACTGAATGGGAGCCAGTCACCTCCCTTTTAGTAGGGAAACCTTCTGAGGGGGAAGAGTTAATAAGTTGCACTGTAAACTTTATATGCTTTTAGGAAAGCCAGGGAAAAAGTTACAGGCCGAAGGGAATGCATGGCTCACAACAATCTCACATTAAAACAGAATGCATCAAGACGTGTTCAAAATACGATGACATTAACGTCACTTTGTTTTATCCTATTCTACCCAGTCAATATTTTCTATTCAGTATTTTCTTAATGTGCGCTAATAACTTCATTTGGGGTATTAGTCAGGAGGGGAACTGAACCTGACAATGTGAAAAAGCTGAACTATTGTGCACTGCTGAATCATGCCCAACCTATGACTATATTTCTTGTGTTAATTCAGCTCCCTGTAGGTCTTTCAGATCCATACCCACGATGATGCCATCACCATTCACTGTTTAAACAAAAACGTTAAAAGAAACTTTCACAGTGCAACAAATTAATTGTATTGTTAATCAGAATTCACTGCAGCTGATTAATGCCTTTCTTAAAAATCCTTCTTTAAGTTTAAGCCCATTAGGGGTCTGAGCAGAGCTTCCCCCTGCGAGAATGAGACCGGGAGAATACAGCACTATATTATGGGGAAAAGTATTCGAAATTTGGGTAATTGGAACTCGGGGGCACATCAGATGGGAGTAGGCAAAAAGAATAGCTGGTTCAAGGCCTCAACCTTTTTAATAACACTGAATACAACATTCAAGTTACTTGCCAAGTGATACTGTTACAAGGGATGAAAGAGCTGTCTAATTTCTTTTCATGTGGGGGAGTTATGGCCCACGCCATGCAGAGTGAAAGGAGGTGGTGAGCAGGATGGGTGGAACAGAATACTGTGATTACAACTTTCCTCACCGGGGAGTGTGACCAAACCGATGTTCGGTTGCGGGAGGGAGATGTCATGTGACTCTCAATACTACCCACGCTTACAATATCAATTCTGTGATAATAGCAACGGTGCACTCACTCACCACTTGTAGTAAATGACTAATTCTACTCCTAAAAGCAATTCTTAACAGCATCGCTGGGTAAGTGCCAAGAAAGTACATGATGCCCATCCTATTCCTTGTTGCTGACAATAAATGTTGCCAAGACAACATTTCTAAGTGGCAGAACGAAAGCACACAGTACGGTGAGAAAATAAAAGAAGAAAATTACAGCACAGGAACAGGCCCTTCGGCCCTCCAAGCCTGCACTGACCATGCTGCCCGGCTTAACTAAAACCCTCTACTCGTTGGGGGACCATATCCCTCTATTCCCATCCTATTCATGTACTTGTCAAGACGCCTCTTAAAAGTCACTACCATATCCGCTTCCACTACCTCCCCCGGCAATGAGTTCCAGGACCCACTACTCTCTGTGTAAAAAAATAAAATAAAATCTGCCTTGTACATCTCCTTTAAACCTTGCCCCTCGCACCTTAAACCTATGCCCCCTAGTAATTGATTCTTTCACCCTGGGAAAAAGCTTCTGACTATCCACTCTGTCCATGCCTCTCATAGTCTTGTAGACTTCTATCAGGTCTCCCCTCAATCTCCATCGCTCTAGTGAGAACAAACCAAGTTTCTCCAACCTCCCCTCATAGCTAATACCCTCCATACCAGGCAACATCCTGGTAAATCTTTTCTGTACTCTCTCCAAAGCCTCCACATCCTTCTGGTAGTGTGGCGACCAGAATTGAACACTATATTCCAAGTGTGGCCTAACTAAGGTTCTATAAAGCTGCAACATGACTTGCCAATTTTTAAACTCAATACTCCAGCCGATGAAGGCAAGCATGCCGTATGCCTTCTTGACTACCATCTCCACCTGCATTACCACTTTGTGACCTGAGTACCTGTACACCCAGATCCCTTTGCCTATCAATACTCCTAAGGGTTCTGCCATTTACTGTGTATTTCCTATTTGTACGAGACCTTCCAAAATGCATTACCTCACATTTGTCCGGATTAAACTCCATCTGCCATCTCTCTGCCCAAGTCTCCAACTGATCTGTATCCTCTGATGGTCCTCATCGCTATCCACAAATCCACCAACCTTTGTGTCATCCGTAAATTTACTAATCAATCCAGTTACGTTTTCCTCCAAATCATTCATATATATTACAAACAGCAAAGGTCCCAGCACTGATCCCTGAGGAACACCACTTGTCACAGCCCTCCATTCAGAATCACACACTTCCACTGCTACCTTCTGTCTTTTTTGACCGAGCCAGTTTTGTATCCACCTTGCTAGCTCACCTCTGATCCCATGCGACTTCACCTTCTGCACCAGTCTGCCATGAGGGACCTTGTCAAAGGCCTTACTGAAGTCCATGTAGACAACATCTACTGCCCTACCCTCAATCATCTTCATCACTTCCTTGAAAAACTCGATCAAGTTCGTGAGACACGACCTCCCCTTCACAAAACTATGTTGTCTCTCTCTAATACGTCCACTTATTTCCAAGTGGGAATAAATCCTGTCGAAGAATCCTCTCCAATAATTTCCCTACCACTGATGTAAGGCTCACCGGCCTGTAATTACCTGGATTATTCTTGCTACCCTTCTTAAACAAAGGAACAACATTGGCTATTCTCCAATCCTCTAGGACCTCCCCTGTAGCCAGTGAGGATACAAAGATTTCTCTCAAGGCCCCAGCAATTTCCTCCCTTGCCCCTCTCAGTATTCTGGGGTGTATCCCATCAGGCCCTGGAGACTTGTCTACCTTAGTGTTTCTCAAGAATCCCAATACCTCCTCCTTTTTGATCTCAACATGACTCAAACTATCTACACATCCTTTCCCAGACTTATCATCCACCAAGTCCTTCCCTTTGGTGAATACTGACGCAAAGTACTCATTTAATACCTCGCCCATTTCCTCTGGCTCCACGCTTAGATTCCCTCTTCGAAATCTTCAAACAATAATCAACAAAGTTTTATCGTTAGAATAAACATTTTCCCTACCAAATTGAATTTGAATTTAAGAGCTCATCTGTAAAATATGAACAATCTTAGCTGCAAAAATCTAATCAATATCTGAGAAAATAAAATCAGACAAATCAATTCAAAATTTACTATCAGGCACACTGTCTTCCTTTATGGGGAAGAATAATACAGAATCTTAGAATGTCCTTTAGAGATAGCCGAAATCGAGGTCCAATAAAAATGATCAAATTTTAGAAATCCTCCCGAATTTCCTTGGATCACCAGCTCTCTCCTGTATTTCTTTTCCCTGTATTATTCATCACTGGTTGAATATATGCACACATGGCAGACCAGCTAATTAATTCAAGTCAGAACAGACTGCCATGTAATAAAGCATGCTGCCTTTTCACAGATGAACAGTAAAATCCATTTTGTAAATGTTATTTTTAACCTGTTGTTCCTGGTTTTGGAAATCTGCAACTTGCTCCGTCAAACCCTGTTCCCAACAGGTTCAGAGTGACCTGTTGATTTAGAATTTGTTCCTGCGATTTATGCAAGTTCACACTTACAGTCGGTACAATAGAGGGTGAATTCAGATGTGTTCGAAATCCAGTTCAATCCCAATGTCAAATATGACACAAAATAGACAAAACCTTACCAAACAAAATGGCAGCGTTGGTTCCGGCGAGGAAAAACAGCCCGTTTCTCTCCAGATCTTATCACAAAAAAGCAGGTGGGTGTGTTTCACGCCATCACGTAGAGGAGCAGGGCCTCAACACACCGGCAAAGCTGTGGCGGCAAGTTTACTCATCCCCACACACAATCCAAGCCAGCATTCACCGCCCCCTCCCCCCCTCAACAGTCAGTGCCTGCACCGCCACCTCTATCCCTCCTGAACATCAGACCCCTAACCACCCATCCATACGGTCAATGCCAGCACCCCCCCCCCCACGCCAGCTGCAACATCTGTCCACCACCCTGCCACCACAAATAAATTAATCCCCCCCCCTCCTCCATGAGGCTCCCACTGGGGTCCACCCCTGCTCCCTGATGCAGGTTGGCATGGGGCTAACCTGGTAGTGACAACCTATGCCAAGGGGCATTGCCAGGCTGCTACCTGACCATGTTTCTCTTCCCCAGAGGCTATACTTAGCTTTACGCCCGGAGGAAGGGGGTTGTGGGGTGGATCCCTATTATAGGTTCACGCCTGGGTGAACCTGTAGTAAACTGTACCAATGTGACGTCACATTGGTGTGGTTGGAAAATATACCTCAGGCTCAATATATGACAAGGTGGTCTCTAACAACTTTGATATGTATGGAGACGTATTTAAATCAGTTTAATACCCGTTGTGGACATGAACTGGATTGCGCCGCCGGCAAGGGGTGGCGGAAATCGGAAGTTGCGATCTTGCCAGTGAGACACACGACTTCCAGGTTTGGCCTGATCTTGAGCCTCAGCTGCCATTCCCGCAGACGGTGAGCGCAGGCTCAAGATTGCCCCCAATAAATCACAAAGATTCAATAGTAGAAGAGAATAATAAAACTTTTAATCAGAAACCATAGAAAGGTATGGTGCAGCCAAATAAATAAGAAATTACTCATTTTGTTCCCATTTTTCAGCACCTGGTCCATCGCCGTACTGGTTACAACACTTCAGATGAAGATCCAAGTACCTTTTTAAATAAGTTGTGTATTTCAGATGCCTACCACCCTTTGGGTGAAAAAGGTTTTCCTCATGTCTCCTGTAATCCTTCTGCCAATCACCTTAAATCTCTGTCCCCTGGTAATTGACTCCTCCAGCTAGGGGGAAACAAGTCTTTCCTATTCACCCTTTCTAGGCTCCTCCTCATTTTGGACACGTCAATTAGATCACCCCTCAGCTTCCTCCATTCTCAGGAAAACAACCCCAGCCTATGCAATCTCTCATCGTTGTTTGCATTTCTTCTGAATATTTTTAAATCACTGATTCACAGGTAGAGAATTCAATACATTAAAAAAGTTGCTCTACTGGTTTAAGTTCTGAGCTGGTATGTCCCTTAAATGTAACCATGCGAGTAGATTCCTTTTCCAGAAACACGCACATCTCTCCCATCAACTCCGTTAATGCATCGCAATAGATTAATGAACAAAAATATTTTATGATTTTGAGCTCAGTTACAATAATATGATCCACTAATTTTGCCTCTTCATTATGAACACAAGGAACTTGTCTGAAAGATACATGCATCAGCATCAAAGATGGTCTATGTAGCACGCAAGATGAGGAGATGCCGGCATTGGACTGGGGCAAGCACAGTCTAGTGTGCAAGAAACAGTACTTTGCACTGTATATTAATACATGTGACAATAATAAATCAAATCATCCATGAAAGACTTAACACGCAGATTTTATTACAGATTGTTTTTCAAAAGTGTCATGTACCCAGCTGAAGGGAAAACTATATTTGTAAGTGACATGAAAAATCTGAGATTTCTTCCTACAATTGAAAGCCAGTTCTGTCAAATCAGTTTAGCCTGGAGCATTTTTCTCCTCATAAAGGAACAATAGGCCCTGTAATGATGAGTGCTTAGAGATTGTTCCAGTCACTGTTAGACAGGGACATCTGAGCTGCCTGATGTCTGTTCTAATGTCAGTGTGACAAAACCAGTTAAGCAACTGCCTTTGATAGTTCACTGAACATGTCCCGACATCGCCACTGCCAAAGGCAACAGGACCGAGATGTTACCCTGAGTATCAGTGATTGATTGATTGTACAGTATGCTACTATTCCTATAAGATAAAGAATCAGGATATTCTTCAACTGGCCTGAAAGCGAGGATTGACTGTCACCCCAGCATTTCAGGACCTTTCTCCTTATGATACAATCTGAGTGTTAAGTTTCATACCCTATATTTATGGGTGGCACAGTGGTTAGCACTGCTGCCTCAAAGCACCAGGGACCCGGGTTCGATTCCCTGCTTGGGTCACTGTCTGTACGGAGTCTGCATGTTCTCCCTGTATCTGCGTGGGTTTCCTCCTGGTGCTCCGGTTTCCTGGTTAGCACTGCTGCCTCACAGCGCCAGGGACCCAGGTTCAATTCCGGCCTCGGGTGATTGTCTGTATGGAGTTTGCACATTCTCCCCGTGTCTGCGCAGGTTTCCTCTGGGTGCTCCGGATTCCTCCCACAGTCCAAAGGTGTGCGGGTTAAGTTGATTGGCCATGATAAATTGCCCCTTAATGTCAGGGGGATCAGGAGGGTAAATATGTGGGGTTACACAGATAGGACAGTACTTGGGTGGGATTATCAGTGCAGGCTTGATGGGCCAAATGGCCTCCTCCTGCACTGGATATTCTATGATTCAGAGTCCAAAGATGTGCTGGTTAGGTGCACTGGCCATGCTAAATTCTCCCTCAGCGTACCTGAACAGGTGCTGGAGTGTGGTAACTAGGGAATTTTCACAATAACTTCATTGCAGGGTTAATGTAAGCCTACTTGTGACACTTTTTTGTTGCATTTTCAATGTTCAGTCTAAATGGTATATTTTGAATGATTATTTTTAACATAATTTGACATGTTTTGCATAAAACAAGCAAACCCTGGAATCTTTTATACATGGCCTGACAGTTTTTAAGAGATATGTAATAAGTAGGAAAATAGTAAAGTTAGTTCGATCATTTATACAGACAATAGCAAGTTATGTGCACCAATAGGGTACCATAGTCCTTAGATGTTTCACTGATTTCAAGCTAATCAGCTAGAGGTGAGGTTTTACGTGGGAAAGGGGGCAAAAGGCCACTTTTATTGAAGCTAACATCATCTGAAAAATCAAATTGGTGTGACAGCCCATAAATCCCTAAAATTACAAATCAAGGCATTACTCAAAATGGGAGCGTTTGATTGTTCCCCAGGTGATGAACACGAGTAATGATTCCCTGCATGAGAGGTTGCAATGTGTGTTCGACTTGATGCACTATGTTAGAAACTATATAATATTTTTAAAAGGGAAAAAAACCTGTGGCAAGTCTCAAAAAGAGTCTTGCACTATCCCTCCCCAAGACTCTCACACACTGTACTCACAGCCAGCACTATATACAGTTCTTTGCTTCTTCATGTGATGAGAAGGAAAGCCAATTTTATAAGCCTGGATGCCTCACTGGCATTGACATTCATTCAAATAGACTAAAGAACAATCACTAAGAGAGGAGTCACACACACAATTATTTCATTAAAATGAACAGCCTAAATTGTCAGAGCTAATCTATCAAGTAAATAATGAATGGCCAAAAGTTAATTTTCAAATATTAGGATGGGTAAAAAAGTATCAACAATGTTTACCAGCAAAACAAAAACTGCAATTAAAAGTACGTATAAACAAAGCACAGCAAAAGGCTATTCAGTCCCTCAAATCTGCTCTTTTAATTAATGGCATGGTGGCACAATGGTTAGCACTGCTGCCTCACAGCGCCAGGGACCAGGGTTCGATTCCTGGCTTTGTCACTCTGTGCAGAGTCTGCATGTTCTCCCGTATCTGCGTGGGTTTCCTCCAGTTTCCTCCCACAGTCCAAAGACGTGCTGGTTAGGTGCATTGGCCATGCTAAATCCTCCCTCAGTGTACCCGAACAGGCGCCGGAGTGTGGCGACTAGGAGATTTTCAGAGCAACTTCATTGCAGTGTTAATGTGAGTCTACTTGTGATACTAATAAATAAACTTTAAAGATCATAGCTGATCTAATAGCAACCTCAAATCTGCATTCCACTTACCCTAGCAGCCCCTTGCTTAACAAAACTTTTACCCACCTCTGCCTTAAAATTATTCAAAGACTCTGCGTCCACCACCTTTTTCAGGGAGAGTGTTCCAAACACTCACAATTGTCACGGACAGGAGGCGTTTCAATTTAAACTGCCCTGATTTCCCTGCTCTCTACCTGTCCGTATACAAAGATGTTTTTTAAAATTCTGATTTTGCCCTTTACAAATGGTGGCGTATGTTCCCCAAACCTTAAGTTTGGAAATGTTCTAATCCTCTATTAATAACTTGCACAGCAAACTGCATAAGATGAAAATAAATAGGTTGGTTTATTTCTACACACATAGACATACACAGATACTCACACAATAAATGGGCAATAAGGAAAAAGGAAGCAAGTTCAGGACACGACTCCAACAAAATGCAAGTTAGGGCTTTACATGCATCCAGAGTCCCGAATCAGAAGTCAACTGGAATGTTCCTTCCGAGGAGAGGTTGACTGGTTGTAGAGTGATCCGTCTTTCCAAAGCAAGACTTGTATAACAGGAAAAGACATGTAAAATGAGTCAGTCAGGAGGCATAAGTTCCAAGGTTCCAGCAGTTGGCAGTTATGCTGAGGGTCAAGAGTTTGTTCTGCCGCCATCGGCTTAATTGCCAACAGCACAGGCGGTTGGTTGCCTGAAGTTCTGTTCATTTTGGAGGTCAAAAACAGTAACTGCTCGCATTCAGTTCCAACAGACAATATCAGAATGCAGCTTGACAATGTGACATACCTCCTCAGTGTTGGACACAGAATGACTGGAATCCTGAGGTTTAATTTGAGTCGGGATTCCTTGTGTTTTAGGAGCTACTGGTTTTTAGTCAGTAAACAGTCTCTCTCTTGAGATCACTGAGTCAGAATTGCTAATGCTTCGGCCATTAGCACCATTATGGGAGATTAAGACCTGCAATGGTTTTCCTTTGTTTGGAGTTAGCTGGAACCAATTCCCCCATTCCCATGGCCATTGTTTCTTGGCTGGAGACACATTGTTAGCACAGCAATTTTCCATTTTTAACAGCAAAAAATGACTTTATAAAATAGTAAGAAGTTTATCTGCAAGGGGCTGCAGATTTGAGGTTGCTATTAGATCAGCTATGATCTTTAAAGTTTATTTATTAGTATCACAAGTAGACTCACATTAACACTGCAATGAAGTTACCCCAGTCCAACGCCGGCATCTCCACATCATTTATAAAATAGTGCAGCCAATGAATTTTTTTCTTCTTCTTTCATGTTTCCACCATGACACAACACCCCATCTCCATTTTAAATGGATGACCTCATGCTTTTTAGCGGTGATCCCGAGTTCTAGGTTCTCCCACAAGAGGAAACATCCTCTCCACATCCACCGTGGACAACCCTCAGGATCTAATATGTTTCAATCAAGTCGCCTCTTACTCTTCTAAACTCCACTGGATACAGGCCTAGCCTGTCCAACTTTTCTCGCAAGACAACCCGCCCATTCCAGGTATTAGTCTGTAAACCTTCTCTGAACTGCTTCCAATGCATTTACATCCTTCCTTAAATAAACTGACCAATGCTGTACACAGTACAGTGATCTCACTGGTGCCCTGTGTAGCTAAAGCATAACCTCCCTATTTTTAAGCTTGGTTATTAGTGCCACAGTAGGCTTACATTAACACTGCAATAAAACTGTGTGAAAATCCCCGAGTCGCCACACTCTAGTGCCTGTCCAGGTACACTGAGGGAGAATTTAGTATGGCCAATGCACCTAACCAGCAAATCTTTTGGACTGTGGGAGAAAACCAGAGCACCTGGAGGAAACCCAAGCGGACATGGGGAGAACATGCAGACTCCGCACAGGGTTCCAAAGCCAGTAATCGAACACGGTTTTTTAAATATACATCTGGATGACTTTTGGCTTATGCACGCTTAGTACACCAACCTTCAATAGGAAATACCACATTATCTAACTTTACAAAATAAATTAACATGGTTTCACAGCACCTTTTTAATTTTGGGTGGAAATGAGACAGGTGAAAGGTGGTGCGGATGGCAAATGGAGCTGAGGATTATCAGATCAGAAGATCCCATTAAATGACAGAGCAGACTCGATGTGCCGAATGGCCTACTTCTGCTCCACCATTTTATGGTCTAATGTGATAAAGAAAGAAACAAGTCAGCAAAAGAAGACATTAAAACCTCAGATATAACCTCTGCCTCCATCTTGTTCTAACATTGCTGAACTTTTCTGAGTGCAGAAGGCAGCAGGATGTTGAGGTGAAAGATGCTATCGGGCTGATATGCCTATTGTAACACAGTAAGTCATAGAGTGAGTGAGTGAGTTTAAGTTGAGCTGTGGTGGAATTCTAAAATAGGGCAGCACAGGATAACATCATTAGGCCTCCACAGGGTCTTTCATAGAACAATCCAGGTAATCCCAACTGCCCATCATCCTTCCCCATATTCCTGCGTTTTCTTCTTCTTCAAGTATTAATTCAATTCCCTTTTGAAGGCTACCATTGAATCCACATATTGTCCTCCTGTTTAAACAATTTGTTCGCACCTTTCTATACTTACAAAGGGTCAGTGTTAAGAAAACGGTGGTAGGTGGGAGTTGATGCTGGAGAAAAACTGTCACAACCTCACTGATTCTCCCAACACCAGGAGGATTTTTTTGGCAAGCACATTGGAAAACCTTTTTATTTGCAATGGATTTCATTCTCAGAAGTCTTGAAATCTGGCTTTCAGAGTCAACCAAAAGGCTTATTATAGGATTCAAAGGGTACATTGTGCAATGTGCATGGCGTTATATAATGCTTTATTCTTACTGACCATGCCGGAAGCTGTAGCAGTTCCCTTTAATTGTTCCTATATATATTAATATGGAAACGACTTCAAAGCATTGATGTATATCAGCCAAGTAACTGCACTGAGCAAGTCTGTTCTCCGACAGTGTCGCTGGTCTCTGGCTCTCCATTGAAGGCTTGAGAGAACAGAGCCTGCTCTACATTGCTGCCAGGCACAATATTATATATATGTTCACTTATAAGTTCTACATTATGCGCTGCAGTGTTTTCAGGACTTGAATGGAATTAACTGATTACGAGTAATCACTCTTCTTCACAGGTGCCCGTGCCTCAATTCTATAAGGAATTCTATTTATAGCTGTTGAAATACAGGGAAAGGACTTGCATTCATTTGAGGACAGTCGAAGCTTTCAAATTTTACTCATTACCAAGAATATGCCTCTCAGAATTCAGCCAGCCATCATTTGCCAAGTCTAAATTGTTGCGTCCCATTTGCAGCTTAATTTCTCCTTCAATGCAGCCTGTTTCTGATGCTGGCCGGAACATAAACACAACGCAAACATTGTCGTCTGGCCAAAGCACCAGAAACTTTTGTAGTTCTACTCCAGTCATGTTATTACAGGGGAGCGATTGCGCCATCCTTCCAAAGCTGCAATGGGGATTACGGCATGAAAAAAAAAATCCTCCAAGTTTCCTATCTGGCATGCTTTTCAACTGTACTGTGTTTAAAACCAAGGTGTCGATGCATTTTCTTCTTATTGCCAAATAGGATTAAACACTGCATTTGAAGGTGGCCACTGACCCTTCAGAATACAGTCGAGTGATTTTTGAAAACTCCCATTTCAGTTTTCATAGAGTCATAGACTCCCTACAGTGCAAGAGGAGGCCATTCGGCCCATCAAGCCTGCACTGACAACAATCCCACCCAGGCCCCATCTCCTTAACTCTGTGCATTTGCCCTGCTAAAGATGCTAGCGATGCTTGATTTGAACTGGGAGTCTACAACTGAGGGACAGTTCGAGGAGACTTAAAGGGATAACCTTACTGGAAGTAGCCTGAAAGCCTGGGAAATTTCAACCCTTAAATGAATCTTTGAAACAGCACTCAGACCAATTGATTTCATTGAATACAGGAACTGGGACGTCTTGAAGTTGTACAAGACATTGGTAAGGCCACACTTGGAATACGGTGTACAGTTCTGGTCACCCTATTATAGAAAGGATATTATTAAACTAGAAAAAGTGCAGTAAAGATTTACTAGGCTGCTACCAGGACTTGATGGTTTCAGTTATAAGAGGAGGCTGGATAGACGGGAACTTTTTTCTCTGGAACATAGGAGGCTTAGGGGTGATCATATAGAGGTCTGTAAAATAATGAGGAGCATAGATCTGCTAGATAGTCAATATCTTTTCCCAAAGGTAGGGGAATCTAAAACTAGAGGGCATAGGTTTAAGGTGAGAGGGGAGAGATACAAAAGGGTCCAGAAGGGCAATTTTTTCCAGAAGGTGGTGAGTGTCTGGAACAAGCTGCTAGAAGTAATAATAGAGGCAGGTTCAATTTTGTCTTTTAAAAAGCATTTAGACAGTTACATGGGTAAGATGGGTATGGAGGGATATGGGTCAAACGCAGCCAATTGGGACTAGCTTGGGGGTTTAAAAAAAAAAGGGGCGGCATGGACACGTTGGGCCGAAGGGCCTGTTTCCATGCTGTAAACCTCTCTGGCTCTAATCTTAATTTCTGATAAGCATCTGATTTGAGTTCTGGAGGTGCAAGTCCAATGGGTGCAAAAGGAAGGTTGGTTTAGAACATAAGTAACTGTGTTCATTGTATTTTTAATATCATAGCGCATAGAATCATACAGTGCAAAAGGAGGGCATTTAGCCCATTGAGTCTGCACTGACCACAGTTCCACCCAGGCCTTATCCTCATAACCCCATGCATTTACCCTTGCTAGTCCCCCCTGATGACTAAGGGGCAATTTATCATGGCCCATCTACCTAACCCGTAGATCTTTGGACTGTGGGAGGAAACCAGAGCACCCGGAGGAAACCCACGCAGACACGGAGAGAACGTGCAAACTCCACACAGACAGTGACCCAAGGTGGGAATCGAAGCTGGCGCTGTGAGGCAGCAGTGCTAACCACTGTGCTACCGTGCCGCCCCCAGTATTTTTCCCACTGCCGCCTTAGGTCATGGGTTCAAGTCATACTCAGTTGATTTTTCATGGTTGAGTATCTGTAATGTAACTGGCTATTTAAAATGAGAGTATAGTTATCAGCATCCATTTTCTTTGATTTTTTTTTGTGCAGTAAAACAGTTTGTTTTGGACCACGAATCTTGCGGCTTTATTCTTTTAGTAACAACCTGGGTTTTCAGATTCTAAAAACATTACTGGTTTGTATATAACACAACACCTTCTGCAGCGTGGTTGATTCCCTCTGAATCACATGCTGTTACTGAATCACTGAGGCAGAGGTAAAGAGAATAAACAGACAATTAGTGGGATGACCCAAGTTTAAAGCTGTTCTCAGAAACTTTGACCCATAATAAATCACTTTTATTGACCACGTAAAGCTAAAAGGTTCCCAATATTGTCTTCAATTACATTCACTCTTTGCCTTGATGATCACACTTAATCTGTGCTGTAACGATTAAATACCGAAGACGCAAAGGAGGTTAAAAAAAAACAGTAATTAGCACTGCTACCTCGCACTGCCAGGGACCTGGGTTCAATTCTGGCCTCAAGTGTGGAGTTTGCATGTTCCCCCGTCCCCCTCCCCAAAATATCTGCTTGTGTTTCCTCTGGGAGCTCCTGTTTCCTCCCACAGTCCAAGGATGTGGGTGCAGGTTTGGTTGACTGACCATGCAAAAATTGTCCCTTCGTGCCAAGGGGATTACATAGATAGGAGCAGGAGGCCGCCATTCAGCCCTTCAAGCCTGCTCCAACAGTTATTATGATCACGGCTGATTGTCCAACTCAATAGCCTAATCCTGCTTTCTCCCCATAACCTTTGATTCTGCCTCTTGAATACATTCAATGTTTTGGCATCAACTATTTCCTGTGGTAATGAATTCCACAGGCTCACCACTCTTTGGGTAAAGATATGTTTCTAAGCGTCGCTAGCATCTTGAGCGTAATCACCTTGGATCAGAACTGTCCTGGTTCTAACATTGTAATCTGGAGTCTTGTGTTTATGAACTCGTTCTCTCTTCTCAGCTTGGCAATGCCAGAAGTCTCACTTACCATTAGTAGAGGCCTTTAGTTAACCAGGTTTTTAAAACATCTTTAGTCAGCACACAGAATTTCAACTGAATCCTGCTTACAGGTGTCAGGAGGTGAATACTCATTTATGACCTTGGGCTGAATAAACATTGTAAGAAGTTTAACAACACCAGGTTAAAGTCCAACAGGTTTATTTGGTAGCAAAAGCCACACAAGCTTTCGAGGCTCTAAGCCCCTTCTTCAGGTGAGTGGGAATTCTGTTCACAAACAGAACTTATAAAGACACAGACTCAATTTACATGAATAATGGTTGGAATGCGAATACTTACAACTAATCCAGTCTTTAAGAAACTCCCACAGTTGCGTGGACCTGCAGAGTTTCACTGGCTGTCTTAAGAACATAAGAACATAAGAAATAGGAGCAGGAGTAGGCCATCTAGCCCCTCGAGCCTGCCCCGCCATTCAATAAGATCATGGCTGATCTGACGTGGATCAGTACCACTTACCCGCCTGATCCCCATAACCCTTAATTCCCTTACCGATCAGGAATCCATCCATCCGCGCTTTAAACATATTCAGCGAGGTAGCCTCCACCACCTCAGTGGGCAGAGAATTCCAGAGATTCACCACCCTCTGGGAGAAGAAGTTCCTCCTCAACTCTGTCTTAAACCGACCCCCCTTTATTTTGAGGCTGTGTCCTCTAGTTTTAACTTCCTTACTAAGTGGAAAGAATCTCTCCGCCTCCACCCTATCCAGCCCCCGCATTATCTTATAAGTCTCCATAAGATCCCCCCTCATCCTTCTAAACTCCAACGAGTACAAACCCAATCTCCTCAGCCTCTCCTCATAATCCAAACCCCTCATCTCCGGTATCAACCTGGTGAACCTTCTCTGCACTCCCTCCAATGCCAATATATCCTTCCTCATATAAGGGGACCAATACTGCACACAGTATTCCAGCTGCGGCCTCACCAATGCCCTGTACAGGTGCATCAAGACATCCCTGCTTTTATATTCTATCCCCTTCGCAATATAGGCCAACATCCCATTTGCCTTCTTGATCACCTGTTGTACCTGCAGACTGGGCTTTTGCGTCTCATGCACAAGGACCCCCAGGTCCCTTTGCACGGTAGCATGTTTTAATTTGTTTCCATTGAGATAGTAATCCCATTTGTTATTATTTCCTCCAAAGTGTATAACCTCGCATTTCTCAACGTTATACTCCATTTGCCATATCCTCGCCCACTCACTCAGCCTGTCCAAATCTCTCTGCAGATCTTCTCCGTCCTCCACACGATTCACTTTTCCACTTATCTTTGTGTCGTCTGCAAACTTCGTTACCCTACACTCCGTCCCCTCCTCCAGATCATCTATATAAATGGTAAATAGTTGCGGCCCGAGTACCGATCCCTGCGGCACGCCACTAGTTACCTTCCTCCAACCGGAAAAACACCCATTTATTCCGACTCTTTGCTTCCTGTCGGATAGCCAGTCCCCAATCCACTTTAACACACTACCCCCAACTCCGTGTGCCCTAATCTTCTTCAGTAGCCTTTTATGGGGCACCTTATCAAACGCCTTTTGGAAATCCAAAAACACCGCATCCACCGGTTCTCCTCCATCAACCGCCCTAGTCACATCTTCATAAAAATCCAACATGTTCGTCAAGCACGACTTTCCCCTCATGAATCCATGCTGCGTCTGATTGATCGAACCATTTCTATCCAGATGCCCTGCTATCTCCTCTTTAATAATGGATTCCAGCATTTTCCCTACTACAGACGTTAAGCTGACCGGCCTATAGTTACCCGCCTTTTGTCTCCTTCCTTTTTTAAACAGCGGCGTAACATTAGCCTTTTTCCAATCAACCGGCACTACCCCAGAATGCAACGAGTTTTGATAAATAATCACTAACGCATCCACTATTACCTCTGACATTTCTTTCAATACCCTGGGATGCATTCCATCCGGACCCGGGGACTTATCCACCTTCAGTCCCATTAGTCTACCCAGCACTGCCTCTCTGGTAACATTAATGGTATTAAGTATTTCTCCTGCTGCCAACCCTCTATCGTTAATATTTGGCAAACTATTTGTGTCCTCCACCGTGAAGACCGACACAAAAAACTTATTTAAAGACTCAGCCATATCCTCATTTCCCACTATTAACTCCCCCCTCTCGTCCTCCAAGGGTCCAACATTCACTCTAGCCACTCTATTCCTTTTTATATATTTATAAAAACTTTTACTATCATTTTTTATATTAATTGCTAGCCGAGCTTCATAGTCTATCCTTCTATCTATCATAGTTTACCCCAGTCCAACGCCGGCATCTCCACATCATGAATAAACATCGACATGGATCCGACATGCTCCACCCTGCAGACATAAGGTGCTGAAATGATTGGCTGACAGCTCCATCAGTTGGATGTTTACCCATTTTATGCGACCCCCGTCCACTTGCGGGAAACACAGCCACCAGGGGCAAGTAAACCCCCCCCGCTGCGGGAAACACAGCCGCCAGGGGCAAGTAAACCCCCCCCGCTGCGGGAAACACAGCCGCCAGGGGCAAGTAAAATTCAGCCCTTGATCTCAGTCTGGTTTCCAATTTAAGATCTTCCTGTATGTATTTTACAAGAAATCAGTTTCTCAACGAAGCTAGAACATCCAACATTGTCAAAATAAAACTCTAGAAATCTTGATGATTAATAGTCTAAATTTGTGTTGGTAATTAAAGGAATAATTCTATTGTGAGCCATGAAGTCAATAGTGTTACAATTGAAGCCAAGTTGGTGATTATATGCTACCAGGCAAATGCAGCACCGAAAGAACATTCTTCTCCCACTTTAACCAGAGGTAATCCTCTTCCCATGGCAGGTTACCAAAGATCAGAGATCCAATAAGAAGCAAGACATCTTTGAGACCAATACAACTGCAGTGCTAGGAAGGGGGTTCCTTTTCTAATTTTATGGCAGATGAGCTTTTTTAAAAATGTAGTTACTTCTAAGAAAGAAAATAGCTTTCTTTCTCAAGAAGCAAACATTTATTTACCACCTGCCATCGCTGCAAAAAAAACATGGGGGTAAATCAGGGAGGATTCCATATCTCTCACTTTCTTTCTTCTCTTTCCTTCGCTGTCTCTCTCTCTCTTCTCCGCTTGCTAGTTTATATAGTCTGAGCTGCTTGGGCACTCGTTGGTTCTCCAGCGGCGTTCCTCTGCCTTTTTTGTTTTTATATTATCACCATTATTCCTGGTGCAGTTAGACAGGACTCGGGTAAGGTGGGTGCCAGGGGCACCAGGGGCCTGTCCCCTGGCCACAGGGAGCCCTGAGCCCTGCCGCGTTGGAATGTACACGCGTGCACTGTGTGGATCTGTATCTGTTTGTTTGCTATGTAAAATATATAAAAATCTTCAATAAACATATAAAAGAAACATGGGCCAGAATTTTACCGGCCTGCTCACCATGGGAATCGGAGCAGGTGAGGGGTGGAGCGTGGGAAGGTCCGTGGACCTCAGGCGGGATTTTACGGTTTTGGGACAAGTGAGGCCATAAAATCTCACCTACCATCTCTGCTCTGATCAAGTATCATTCAAGCAAACAGGATGTCCATTCGGTTCAGTTCCGAGGACTGGTAGCTCAGTTCAGTTTAGCTCTGCTTTCCCAATATCAGTGTTTCATTCACCATCTGAACACAACCACCGTGAGGTCGACTAAGGTCACGAGTGCCCTTTTCCAACCCGCAGGTGCTCTGATTAGATTTGATAGAGTACTACAACCTCTAACACACCCGAGTTTGGAGTATTCCCTATTAAACTTGTAAACCTGGATTTTTAAAATCAGGGCATTGTTAGAGTTTATTTATTAGTCACAGTAGGCTTACATTCACATTGAAATGAACTTACTGTGAAAATCCCCTAGTCGCCACACTCCAGCACCTGTTCGGCTGTGTTGAGGGAGAATTTAGCATGGCCAATTCACCTAACCAGCACATCTTTCGGACTGTGGGAGGAAACCGGAGCACCCGGAGGAAACCCACGCAGACACAGGGAGAATGTGCAAACTCCACACAGACAGTGACCCAAGCTGGGAATCGAACCCAGGCCCCTGACGCTGTGAGGCAGCAGTGCTAACCACTGTGCCACCGTGCCGGCCCCCCATTGCTGGGAGGGGCAGGAATCATCTTGACATCATCGGTGTAAACGCTAGTTGGACCATTTTAACATCCTGGCCTCACTCCCATTTTCCAGAACAGGCTCCTTCCCAAATCCAGCAGGAATGACAAGGGGGCCAGTGGGCCCGGTAAGAGGGCACAGTCTGGGACCCAAAGTAATTGAGGCAAGCAATGAGGGGTGTGTAGTCATGCTTCACCCCACAGACCAAGTACTGATCTGGCCGACAGCTTCATCAACCAGATGTCCACCCTATTATGTGCCCCGCCCCACCCCCACAGGAAACACAGCCACCAGGGGCAAGTAAAATTCAGCCCTGATCTCTGAAGAAGTCTGATTTCCAATATAAGATCGTCCCTGTCGTGTTTTACAAGAAATCAGTTTCTCAATAAGGTTTTATTTATTTATTAGTCATAAGTAGGCTTACATTAACACTGCAATGAAGTTACTGTGAAAATCTCCTAGTCGCCACACTTCGGCGCCTGTTCAGGTTCACTGAGGGAGAATTCAGCATGGCCAATCTAGAATGTCCAACATTGTTAAAATAAAACTCTAGAAATCTTGAGGGTTAATGGTCTAACTTTGTGTTGGTAACTAAAGGAATAATTCTATTGTAGTCATGGTCAGTGGGAAGCTAGAGCAGGGGCAGCACAAGGTTTGTTTATGGAACCTGGACATCGCATGTGGTTTGGCTCAGTAAAGCACCAGAGTTTTCTCACATTTACTGTGCATTGGATGAGTTTCAGGGAATTGTTATGAACAACCTCTGCTCATATCTAAACTCTGTATTGTATGCAGAGCAGCACTCCAGATGTAATTTCAATTAAATTTAGCTTCACATAAACTTTGAATGTATTGCAGGAACAGAGGACTTGGCTTTTGTTTTAAGAGTCACACAGCAATATATTATGATCTGGTTAGGGACCATTAACACTTGAATAGAAATCCAACAGCTCATTATAACCAATAGAACGATGCCATAAGACCTTACTGATTCTTTGAGCAGAATACAGATTTATTATTGAACAAGTTAAACAAACCAAATATGAGTAAGTTAATACTATGGCCAAAATCTTCCAGGGATTTTCCAGGTGCCGCTGAAAGTGAATGGAGTTTTGGCTGGAATGCCAAATTTCCTGTTCTCGCTTGCAATGGGCCCCACCATGGATAAGACCAGAGAATCCCACCGTATAGCTTATCACCACATATGATGTGCCCTCAGGTTTACTTCTTAAGACACATCAATTTTCAAATTATTTATTTCTGTAGGGACCACCCAAAAATATGCCACAGCCCTCTGGAAAATTCTCCTCAGCTTCAGCTATTCTCAGAAGTAAAACTTTCTTCTACCCTTTCTTAACTGCAGAGGCCTCAGTTCCCTTGTTCTGGTTACTTTTCAATACTTCCAAGCTAACCTGCTGATTTGCTTTCTCCTGTAAAAGGACATCATGAGGACCACTGTAGATTCTCCCACCAACTTCAAACTATTCAATTTTCTGACTTCTGTTCCTTGTAGGATTCAAACTGAGATTAAGGGCGAAACTCTCCAAAGCTTGCGCCGGCAGATTCCGTGGCTAGGTGGGAGGAGAATTCAGTGGGAGGTCCAAACATCAGTTTTACGCCAGCATGAATTTACAGTGAGATCTTCCACCATGGCGGATCGGGAAACCCACCGGAGGCAGGCGTGAAACTAATTCCATCCCACTAGTGGGACGCAGATGATGGTCCGACTACCCATGCCCGATTTTCTGTGGCATCAGCAGGAAAACACGCTCGTTTGGAACAATGTGGTCTGCAGATGTTGGGAATTACTGAACAATGCCAGGGGCTGCATCCAGGGTTCAGGATCCTGCAATCTTAGATCCTGTAACACCATAGCAGTTGTGGGGTGGGGGGAATACAGGCGTACCTTCCATATTTGGTTTCGATGAGGGGTCCATCTTCCAGCCTCAAAGTTCCTGGGGGTCAAGCTTCTTTCTCGGGGGATCCATTTTCATTTCAAGGAAGTCTGCCTTTTTTCTCCAATAGTAAGGGTTGCAAACCACATGAGGTCCAAATTGTACTAAAAACCTCTCCCAGCGAACACTCAGATAAATTCTGGGCTATCCTTAAACTGGCTTTTAGGTCAATTATCCCTCATTTTACAATTTATTATTGATCTGGTGAAGCAAATGGATTTTATAACCTCTCAGGGTTTACTGAATGATTTTAATCTAATTTAGCTCTAACAAAAAAAAACATTTCTCTGGACTGCACTTCTTTGTAAGCTAAGTAAGCCCACCTACTATTTTATGATCTTTACTTTCTAGCTGTTAACCTCTTAAAGCAACAACGCCCCAATCTTTTTTCAGTGAAAAAGATTCCAAGCTGCTTGAATCACATTTATCCCATTATCTTCAGTTACACTTTAACTCCTAAAACTATTTCTAGATATCCACAACAAAAGACAACTGGCATGATTGGAATAAAAATTGCCCAGGGAAAAACTGGAAAAAAAGAGAAAATAACACACTCTTGACACTGAGCTTTCAACATAATCTGTAATCTCTTACCCAATGTGTGCAGTTCACGGAGTTGGGCGTAGCATAAGCTAAATAAAAAACTATAATTTTGTAACTAATTCTAGAAAATCTCAGTCTAAAAATACGAGCTGTTAATTGAGACCTATCTGCACTTTGCCACTGCTCTTCTCAAACCTTGGTGTCAGGATACCGCATTAACTGCTTATTAAAAAACAATTTGTGTTATCAGCCACAAGGAGAACTTTTCAAAATGACATGTTCTTCAATGAGGACAATGAAAGTACTAATTCTACACTGGAATAAAAATACACAGCAGATGATTACAGGGTGTTCGATCCTGGCTGGAGATATTACAGCACTGCATGTGTGTCACCATTTCATTTCAGAATATTCAATATTGGCCATGAAGAGCAAATGGTATTTTGTTGAACTTAAATAATAATGAATTCTTTCAATACTGTGAAGAGTGATTGATACTAAAAGGGTTAAAGTTTATTTCACTGAATTCTAGTTTTACATCAACGCAGCCCCACCTGTCCAACAGAACCTGCTGAAATCCTCTGTCAGACAACAGAATATTCATAAGAAGCTGAACGCAATTGATTTTCTTTGGTGTTTCTCAAACTGTTGTTGACTACATTTGAGTGAAGGATTTACCTTTTTATTGAGCACAGATTATCACTGACCTTTCGGCTACCAGTACAAGAACCAGTTTTTTAAAAATTAATTGCTTGCCATCTTGTTGAGATTGTGATCAAGTGGCAGGTCTAGTAATCTCCAAAGAAAAAATGTCATTGGTGCAGTTTGTGTTAATCTTGTTGACCATGCATTCTACCTCTCTCTAAATTTTGATTTGTACTTTGAAAGGTCTTACTTGCTCTGATATTTAGAGTCCTCTGATCTGCAGGCAGATGGAAGACAGAGCAGAACTTCCACCTGCCTTATAGCTCTGGTACTGACCCCACCGGAATCAGAATAAAATCCCTACAGTGCAGAAGAGGCCAATCAGCCCATCAAATTCACACCAACTCTCTGACAGAGCATCTTACCCAGGCCCTATACCTGTAACCCTTTACATTTACCATGGCAAATCCACTTAACTTACACATCTTTTGACTGTGGGAGGAAACTGGAACATCCAGAGGAAACCCACGCAGACACAGGGAGAATGTGCAAACTCCACAGAAACTGTCATCCAAGGCTGGAATTGAACCCTGGAGCTGTAAAGCAGCAGTGCTAACCACTGTGCCGCCATCAAAGTAGAGGCTCGAAAAATTAGAGTATTTCTCGCCGTTTATCTGTATTTAACACATTAAAGGCCTCAGACCAATATTATCCCTAAAATGTAACAAATCTAACAGTTAAAACTTATGGTCGAAATGAAAAGTGTATGCTCCTATGTTGTCACCAGAGAATCTTACAACGTGTGCATTTTCTTGGAAGAGAAGTGAAAGGATTTCTCCCATAGTTGTCAAATATACTAATATGTCACTAAAGGGAACACTCATTCTGTTCCCTCAGTTGGAGAAGGAGGATACAGATATTTGTCCATTAACAGAGCAGGAGGAGGAGGCAATCGGGATTCAAGATCCCACGCAGCTGGCAATGGGGTGCTGCGCAATGTACATGGAAGCCAGAGGAAGAGGACATGGATGCCGAGAAAGGAGTTCCTGAAAGGAGGCGAGGAAATTCTAGAGCTTCTAGATGATGATCGTAAAAACCCTGTCATGTGAAGATACAGCATCAAGTTCATTTGAAGGATAAACCAAGCTTCTCTGGAAAAACAGCAGCAGTTGGTATACTTTGTGGGAACGTTAGAGTGGATTTTTCAATGGTGCAGGGGAGCCAACAATGCGAGTGGTAACTACAGGAATCTTTGCTTACATGGTTACAGCAGAGAAGGCTAGAGGGAGATCATCACCTCAATGTGCAAATTTTGATTGGTGGCATTTAGGGCTCAAGTGATAGAATGAAAAGTGGTATATCTATGGATTCAATTTTGGAAGAGTTGTAGGATATTCAGTATACGTTCCCCCAGGAATTAAGGAATATTCACAATTCCAAGAGGTCTGTTGCCCTGCAGGTCGGTGACAATCAATATCTGTCTCTCATAACTCGTGGGAGAGCAGAAGATGGTTCTGAGAATTCTGGCATTCCTCAGGATATGAGCACCAGGGTGTACTCTATTCAGTTCTTTCAGAGGTTTTCCACAGATAAAAGATCAGCAGATCAAGACTCTGGAAGAAACACATTGGAAAATAAATCTATTGAAGATCTATCCTCAGACTCAGAAGCCCTTAGAAAAGAACCACATTCATATCAAAATGTTCATGGGTATATGGAGCAGTCATCTACTTCTCAAAGTACAGGCACTCAGGTGAAATCAGGTTCAAGTGTTACAATGTGACTGAGGAAAATGCAAAACTCAAAGGTGGAACTTAAGGCAGGTACTCGCCTCCCAAAATTACATGTTCCCATCCTGCATAACAATTCCACCTCACCCTTCCTCGTCACCAGTATAAAGATCCCCACCAGGATCCTAACAAGTTATTGAAATTTAGGAGCCGAGAACTTTTGGCCAAAATGTACAACATTCAACATTAGCGGTTGAGATTGAGGAGTTCATGTCTTCAAAATGGAGCTGGACAAATAGCTGGTTAGAAATGTGTCTGAAATCACGTAGAATGAAAAACTTAACATTGAACCTGTGGCACCTCTTTCTCTATCATAAATGTAAAATAGCAACACTGACCGGGTAGGAGCAACGCTACCCTGCTTGGCATTAATCTAAAACATTACATACCCATTTGGCATATTGTTAACTGCAGACACGTACATAGCAATTGTACTCATAACAAATAAGGCATGGTTCTACATATACTTTTAAAAAATTGATTTACTTTAGACATTGTGACAATACTGTGCCTTTAAGAAATGTATTTGGGTCATGTTTCTTGTGCAGGATGTGTTTTAGCAATTTGTTTTATTATTGGTGCCATTTAGTTTGTATCCAGCAGTCTCTGTTATTATTGCAGCAGCATAATTGATCTTAATTGCTACAATGTTTGTTTTAATCTAGACTAATCCTGTTCTGTTATTTTAGTGTTTCTCTGGGGTTTTACAGAGTAGGGCTTGATTGACATTAATATCATGTGGTTGCGTGGAGCTAGGCTTGCACAGAAAGATCAAGTCAGTTGCTGCTTGGAAGCTGCAGAGAGAAGTAGCCTTCCTTTCACTGAAGTCTGGAATCTGCTAGAGACTAGGTTTATTTCTCTGAAGTTCTGCTGCTTGAGGATATATCCTTCTCTGGAAATTGCTGTTTGGGATCAGAAGACATGTGTCTTTCCGTATCTGTCCAGAGGGGTTGAAAGGTTGGAGACGTAGCACCCAGGTGAGCATATCTGTTTTGCGCTGATTCTGAAGAGGGATTTATATCTGAGGATATTGCTTAAATTGGAACTATAGAGATGGATAGCTGTTAAGAATTATACTTTGTCATATTTAAATACTTTAATTGGTAAAAGTGATGTTAATTCTTTTTGTTATATTCTAACTGTGTTCTTAAATAAAGTATGTTTTAATAAAAGTTTCCTTGTGGGTCAATGGAATTGTACCTGGAGCGAAACACCTTATGCTCACCCTAATGCCAAAATCAAAAAAGGTTAGGGTCTCGGCTAACTTCATAATATACCTTGGAGTTTCTGATTTGGTCCCTAACACTTGTGGTTTTTAATAGTCTAAAGGCATGGTGGCACAGTGGTTAGCACTGCTGCCTCATAGTGCCAGGGACCGGGTTTGATTCATGATTTGGGCCACTGTCTGTGCGGAGTCTGCACACTCTCCTTGAGTCTGCATGGGTTTCCTCTGAGTGCTCCAGTTTACTCCCACAGTCTGAAAGACGTGCTGGTTAGATGCATTGGCCATGCTAAATTCTCTCATCAATGTACCCAAAAATATGCGCCAGAGTGTGGCGTCTAGGGGATTTTCACAGCAACTTCATTACAATGTTAATGCAAGCCTACTTGTGACACTAACAAAACATTAAACTATTGGACTATACAAAGTTTCTCAGCTGTGCATTGTGCAGGATCAAATTAGCATCACTCATCAAAGATTCAGGGCGGCTCCATGGTGTGAACCCTACCGCAACTTACTGAAGGCCAACAATGATAACACAACACTCCTCCTTTTTGCTGATCTATGTAAAGAAGCATTTTCCAGGAAATGCACACTATGAGATACATGTTACAATATATATGCTGCTTATTTCTTTTCTTGACCTAGTTTTAATATTTTATTTCAGCTACCCAAAGCCTTGAACGTTTCTCAATCATGGTCCGGTTGAAATGTTAACATTCAGATCACAACAATTGAAAAGCACTTAAAAATAATTCCATTTTAGAATTTCATTTTCTCACAACTCCAAAGTCATCCACTATGAACTTATTTTATATTTCTATTACAAAAATGAACACTGCAACAAAGGAGAAAACTAGGACTGGAATTTGCTCTGAATTATTCTTTGGATATTTACAGTTTAAAGAGAATCAAGTCGGGCACGCCAAAATAGAGACTGTGGTTTTTAAGACTGAATTTTGTAAAGCACATTTAGAAACATAGAAACCAGAAGCAGGAGAAGGTCATTCGGCCCTTTGAGCCTGCTCCGCTATTCAATATGATCATGGCTGATGATCAAATTCAATATCCTGATCCCCCCCCCCCACTCCATTTGATCCCTTTAGCCCCAAGAACTGTATCTAATTTCTTCTTGAAATCTCATGACGTTTTGGCCTCAACTTCTTTCTGTGGTAGTGAATTCCATACATTCACCACTCTCTGGGTGAAGAAATTTCTCCTCACCTCAGTTCTAAATGGTTTATGGTTTATCCTCAAACTACAATCCATAGTTCTGGACTCCCCTACCATCAGCAACATGCTTTGTGTCTAACCCTGTTAGAATTATAAGTTTCTATGAGATCCCCTCTCACTCTTCTAAACTCCAGTGAATATAATCCTAACCGATTTGGTCTCTTCCTCATATGCCAGACCTGCCATCCCAGGAATCAGCCGGGTAAACCTTTGCTGCACTCCCTCTGACATATAATATTTTGTGACAATTATCTCAAACTCCCATTTTCCACAACAATAACAAAACTGGGAGTATCGTTTCCTCCAATTGGCTGTTTGCATAATATTCCTTTCCTTGCTTTTTTAACCCAGTTGTTTAAAAAGAAAGTTAATAACTGCATTTAAATAGCACATAAAATTTTATACAAACAGGCTAACCAGTTCATGCCAGAAGTAATCACATTTTGAGTGGTAATCAGGTCTTTTTATCTGTAATTGGTTTCACTTACCACATTTTCTTGCATTTATCTGGTTACTTGATGCAAAGTGGTTTTGGGTGTACGTTAACACAGTGACAAAATAGCTCAGGCAACGAGGGGGCATGAAAGCTGTGGTCTAGAGTTTGCTCCTCTCTGCTCCTCCTGGCCCAACAATGAAAACAAAAAAAAACTTATCTTTAATATCTTCTTTGCTTTCTCATCCTCTGACAGGCCTTCATTTGACGGAAAGCCACAGTGACTTTCTGTTAAGGTCAGAGTCAGAATTGCTGTCAGGGTTCAATGACATAGTTGGACTCTGATCAGTACAATTAATTAGAGACGGTTGTCGTGGGCTTTGAGCATACCCGTCCAAAAATGCTGGTAAAAATTGGAAGTGGATGGGACTGCGCCCAGAAAGGAAATCAACAAGATTTTAACTGCTTGCCCACTCAATTTCTGCTGCTTTGGATAGGGTTAAAATCGACACCTGCATTTTTGGCAGTGCAGTGGCACAATGGGCAGCATGGTGGCACAGTGGTTAGTGCTGCTGTCTCACAGCGCCAGGGACCCGGGTTCAATTCCTGGTTGTCTGTGCAGAGTTTGCACGTTCTCCCCGTGTCTCTGTGGGTTTGCTCCGGGTGTTCTGGTTTCCTCCCACAGTCTGAAAGACGTGTTGGTTAGGTGCATTGGTCATGCCAAATTCTCCCTCAGTGTACCCGAACAGGTACCGGACTGTGGCAACTAGGAGATTTTCACAGTAACTTCATTGCAGTGTTAATGGAAGCTTACTTGTGACACGACTAAATAAACTTTAAACCTCAATTCCAGCCCTGGGTGACTGTGTGGTGAGTTTGCACGTTCCCCCGTGTCTGTGTGGGTTTCCTCCGGGTGCTCTGCTTTCCTTCCACACTCCAAAAATGTGCGGGTTAGGTTGATTAGCCATGCTAAAATTGCCATTTAGTGTCAGGGAGATTAGCAGGGCGAATACATGGGGTTACGGGAATTGGGCCTTGGTGGGATTGTTGTCAGTGCAGACTCAATGGGCTGAATGGCCTCCTTTTGTACTGTAGGGATTCTATGATTGGCATATGTAAATCTTGGAGCAAAATTAGTTTGGGTGATTTGAATATCTTTGTTAAAAAGGACAACAGCAGTAATCTACTGCTTATTTAGTCAATGTAGTCACACGGTATATTTTAATCAGCAATAATAACCCTCTCTGGTAAAGTTATGTAAAAGAATACATGCCTTTCTTTGACAATCTGCACGGCATATGTTTCTACAAGTATTGAACTATTTCTGTACATTAACTGCCAACTTATTTTTCTACTTCACTCTTCATTTGTCTTTCTCTCAATTTTTCTTTCCCTTTTACTCTCCCCTTCAGAGCCCTTCAATAATGTGTCCACTGCTCCAACCTCACTGCATACAGACAGTAGGCAGGGAGCATTGAAATGTTTGGGAAGATCAGTTCCTCTGAGGACCTTTATAGAGCATTTTATTAGCCTAAGAAAGCTCACAGAAGTAGATACTGATAGAAGGTTATCTCAGAGTGGATAGACACCCTCCATATATAGGGATGGAAAGCTATATCTGTCTCTTTGGCACACAAGCAAGGTTGTTTTTCTTGCGATTTTGAACACAATGCAATGTTTGTGTTCACAGATTTCTAAAAAAAACAGAGACCCTTTTGTCCCATTTTTCCTGATTTGCAGGCATTACTTATTAAGATTTCAATCACCTTTTTAAAAAAATCAGCGCTGAAGCAAAAATCAAAACTCAAGATATGTTCCCATTCTCTGCTGCTTTCATTCCACCTTGCAGTTTTAGAATTGGGATAATATAAATTGAGTTGTCAATTTCAATTTTAAGCAATTTGGTATAATCGGATGAATCTAGGTTCAGATTTGATGTATTATAACAATACGTTACTGATGGCCTGAATGGTAGCCTGTGCCAACTTCCTTCAACTCCATTATTCTATCATACTGAGCCTGCTAATAAAGCATGACATCTGCTATCTTCAGAATAATAACAGTAAAATCAAGACACCTCTTTCTGAGCTGAATACACATTTGGGTAAGCGACTGAGGGCTTTGTGCCTGACTTGCACTGCAACAGGAGTCCATGGGGAGAAGTTAATTTACATAGCATTTACTTCGATAATCCAGGCAAGTAACATCACAGGCTGCTACTTGCATTGCCCTTGTAGCACTCACCATTGATATCTTAGAATCCCAACAGTGCAGAAGAGGCCATTCGGCCCATTGAGTCTGCACCAACTCTCTAACAGAGTATCTTGCCCAGGCCCCCACCCCCACCCTATCCCTGTAATACCACACATTTACTATGGCTAATCCAGCTAACCTACACACCTTGGGAGACTAAGGGGCAATTTAGCATGGCCAATCCACCTAACCTGCACATTTTTGAACTGTGGGAGGAAACTGGAGCACCCGGAGGAAACCCACACAGACACGGGGAGAATGTGCAAACTCCACAAAGACAGTCACCCGAGGCCGGAATTGAACCTGGGTCCCTGGCGCTGTGAGGCAGCAGTGCTAACCACTGTGCCACCTCACTGAAGGAAGCCATCTGGACCACGGAGGTAACAACCTGTGCCGTTGCCTGCCCAAGGACTCGAGGTAAGTTTGCACAGTGCCACTAGAAGTGGTAGTAAGCAAACAAATTTCTCCTCCAGTGTCTCCATGAAACAGGGAAAACATTGTTTAGACAAATGGATGAACAAAATCTAAATAAAAACAATCTTGCACAATTAAGTAGACATTTTTAGGACCAGGAAATTACTCCAAACTGCTGTAATTATCTATTTGAAAAAAATTAGCAGACAATTTACAAAATTCACAAGGCTGTGATGTCACAAAACTTGGAAAAGCCAATCATGTAAATAGATTATTTCAAAATTTTGATGAAAACACAGATTGCTGCCTTTAAAGGAAAAAACCCCCACCATGATAGTGTGGCACAGTGGTTAGCACTGTTGCCTTACAGCGCCAGGGTTCGATTCCCGGCTTGAGTGACTGTCTTGCTGGAGTCTGCACATTTTCCCCGTGTCTGCATGGGTTTCCTCCGGATGCTCCTGTTTCCTCCCACAGTCTAGAGACTGTGCATTGGCCATGCTAAATTCTCCCTCAGTGTACCTGAACATGCGCCAGAGGGCGACTAGGGGATTTTCACAGTAACTTCATTGCAGTGTTAATGTAAACCTACTCGTGACACTAATGAATAAACTTTAAAACTTATTTATTAGGCTTTTGTATACACTTCATTGTAGGTATATAAATAACCTCAGGGAGGAAAAGATAATTTTACTCAAACAGTTATTAAGGTGGGGTCAGTATTCATATAGTTACAGCAAATTCCAATGCAGTCCATATACAACTTGTGTATCTTAAAAAATGATAGCTTAAGGAAAATGATGTCTCTCACAATTGAACAGGGTATCATTCATGCTGATGTGATATGGGACAAAAGGTTCACTTACAACAGGGGCTTTGAGCCAGAAGACACAATGACACAAGGGTGCATTTCTGAATGGAGGGCTGAGACAAGTGGTGTTCCTCAGGGATCAGTATATATATATATATATATATATATATATATATGAAAATGTAACTGAATTGATTAGTAAGTTTGCGGATGACACAATGATTGGTGGATTTGCGGATAGCGATCAGGACCATCAGAGGATACAGCAGGATAGAGATCAGTTGGAGACTTGGGCGGAGAGATGGCAGATGGAGTTTAATCCAGACAAATGTGAGGTGATGCATTTTGGAAGGTCTAATACAAATAGGAAATATATAGTAAATGGCAGAACCTTTAAGAGCATTGATAGGCAAAGGGACCTGGGTGTACAGGTACACAGGTCACTGAAAGTGGCAATGCAGGTGGAGAAGGTAGTCAAGAAGGCATATGGCATGCTTGCCTTCATCGCCCGGGGTATTGAGTTTAAAAATTGCCAAGTCATGTTGCAGCTTTATAGAACCTTAGTTAGGCCGCACTTGGAATATAGTGTTCAATTCTGGTCGCCACACTACCAGAAGGATGTGGAGGCCTTGGCGAGGGTACAGAAAAGATTTACCCGAATGTTGCCTGGTATGGAGGGTATTAGCTATGAGGAGAGGTTGGAGAAACTTGGTTTGTTCTCACTGAAGCGATGGAGGTTGAGGGGCGATCTGATAGAAGTCTACAAGATTATGAGAGGCTTGGACAGAGTGGATAGTCAGAACCTTTTTCCCCAGGGTGGAAGAGTCAATTACTAGGGGGCACAGGTTTAAGGTGCGAGGGGCAAGGTTTAAAGGAGATGTATGAGGCAGATTTTTTGCACAGAGGGTGGTGGGTGCCTGGAACCCGTTGCCGGGGCACGTAGAGGAAGCGGATACGGTAGTGAGTTTTAAGGGGCGTCTTGACAAATACATGAATGGGAGGGGAATAGAGGGACATGGTCCCCGGACGGGTAGGGGGTTTTAGTTAAGTCGGGTAGCATGGCCGGTGCAGGCTTGGAGGGCTGAAGGTGTTCCTGCGCTGTAATTCCCTTTGTTTATTGTTTTGACAGTAAGGTAGAGCTATGGGAAAGGCAATTCATCCTGTGGGATGTACTCAGCAGCGAGTCCCATCTCCCCCAGCTCACAGGTGAAATAGTAAAACATAACAATTTATTCCTAATCCATCTTAAATAATATTTCACAGCAATGGAAAGAGTTTATTTCTGCCTCTCACGTCACTGGAAGATGATAATTGAAAGTTAGCAACTACTCCAGTGTGTTTATTCAATACAAATAGAAGGAATTATTGTCTTTGGTACTAAGCCAATGGAAGCCCAGTCCTACCTGGCTCGTAAATTGAGGAGCTAAGGAACACATCTGCCATTCCTCCGAGGACAGAAGAAACTAAAATGCACGGGATATTTTATAGCCATTATCTTCAGCGCTGAATAGCAATAATCAAATCTTAGTTAAGTCTGAGCGTGGAATGTCATATTGCTGATCATCACCGTTCATGTGAGGCCCTCGTGTAATTTAATCAGCACATTATGGCTAGGATTTTCAATGCCTTTTAAACCCTTATCTCGAACAGACACAATGTTCTGTGCTCTGGTTTTGCCCGACAACAGTGCTTTTTGTACTCCCACTACATTGCAGTCTTTGTGACTCAAAGTGATTATCCACCATGCATTGAAAAAAGCATAACCACTTGTGGTCAATGACACACGAGGAGCCAAGTTGGATTGCTCTGGAAATGGGTGCAGGGCCGCAATGGGCGATTAATTGGCACCTATTGATCGCAAAGTAGACAACGCACCAACTTGACGCTGCCTACTCATCTGAATGATCTCTGCATCCCGTCAATGGTGCGCTGCTCATTGGTTGAATCAGCAGGGAGCCAATATTGTGAGTAGCTAGCACCACTTAAAGCTAGTCTGCATTGCTTAAAGCTAGCCTCCAGCTCTTAACGGGACAGTGTATTGTGGCTGGAGTCGGTGTTTTTGAATCATGGTCAAATTTTAGTGAGGAATTGCAGAACATGGGAGAGCGAGCTGCTTCTAAGTTTCCCGAAGACCGCACTGGAGATCTTGGTGGAGAAGGTGGAACAGAAGCGTAATGTCATGTAGCCGCAGGGGGGATGAGGGCAGTGGGAGCAGATAGCCATAGAGTGCCAGAAACCTAGCCTGAAGGACTTGGATGCAGTGCCACAAGAAGCTCAATGACCTCACGTGAGTGATCAAGGTCATCTTCAAATGCCATATCCTATTGACTGCACCATTAGCCTCATCTACGGCTCAAATTACCATATCTTCATCACTCACTCACTCACAATCCCCATGATTCAGGCCTCATACCCAACTTTCTCACCTTCACCTCACCCTTACACACTCAGCACTGCTGCAGACGACACATCCACATTTCATAGCTGACACATACTGACAGTTATTCGATCATGACATCCCCATCAGCTAAACCGATTACGTGACACTCACAAACGATTTCCTGCCTTGTGGTGTACAACTGGAGGTAGGAGGAGGTAACAATCGGGGGCGGGGGGTGTGGTCGGGATCTGTGGGGGACAGGTGTGACTGAATGTCAGTGCTAGCCATTATTGGGAAGGTCATTGTTGAACCCATCAAAGCTGATGGTATCGTCATACCTGATCCTCCTTTTCACATCCCCACTTGTCCCTAATCCCACAATCACTTCTGATTTACAAACAGAAGATGACGCTCTTAATTTACTCCCTCCACTCACTCCTCTTGTGTCTTTTTCCTTTCGGAGATATAACCTGGTTAGGCAGTGAGCACCATCACTTGACTTTGTACTCCTCGCCACTAGCTCGGATACTGACACTCACTGTATCTTGGAGTCAAAAGTTAAAGTTTATTTATTAGTGTTACAAATAGGCTTACACTAAGACTGCAATGAAGTTACTGTGAAAATCCCCTCGTCACCACACTCCAGCGCCTGTTCAGGTACACGGAGGGAGAATTTAGCATGGCCAATGCATCTAACCAACACATCCTTGGACTGTGGGAAGGAACCGGAGCACCTGGAGGAAACCCACGTAGACACGGGGAGAACGTGCAGACTCCACACAGACAGTGACCCAAGCCAGGAAATCGAACCTGGGGGCCTGGCGCTGTGAGGCAGCAGTGCTAACTGCTGTGCCACCATGAGATGGATTAGTGGCAAGATGTGCACCAGGAAAGAGACATGGCATGAAGCCAGGGCAGAGATGGTGTCAAAACCAGTTGACTGGAGGTCAAACATAGCTTCCATTGCAGATGAGAACTTCAATGGGGCTGCCTACAGAAGAATGTAGGTTAGTATGAGAAACGGTGATCAGTTTACATTTGCATGCAATGTGGTAAGACTTCATTTATAACTTTGATTTGGAATTTTTATTATGTGGAGGCTTTTATTGTTATATTGTGGCCAAGCAGATGCTGTGATGGTCAGTGACAGAGGGAAGGTAAGGTGTCGGTTGGACTGGTGGTGAATTGGGCTGTGGTTACTGGTGTGGCACTCAGGTGAGTGTTTCACCGACAGCCTAGGTGGAAAGGAGCCATCTAGGTTGCCTTCTCCCTCTTGTTCTTCTCTTAATGGCTCCTTGTATAGCCAGTGACGGGGGCTCTCCATTCTCAACGGCTGGTTTGTGCAGCATACAGCAGACCAAAACATATCTTGACATCTGCTCTGCTGAATATTACAAGGTTCCCCCAGAGCAGTCCAGGCAGTGGAAGAAGCTTTGTTTCAGCACTCCAGGGGCCTGAGCTACCACATTTTGTTCACCAGCATGACTTTCATTGAATGAATGCTGTGCAGATGTGCGTTAGGGTGCGCCCCAGAATCATCACCCAGTAGCCACACTTTGGATTTTCTCATTGTGACCCAAACGCAGGTGGCACAGTGGACTGCTAGAGAACAACTGTTGCCAGGTTACCGGCCATTAACCTGCACGATTCAGTGCGTACAGTCACTGGATATTCGAAGAATCCCTACAGTGCAGAAGGAGGCCATTTGGCCCATCAAGTCTGCACCAATCACAATCCCACCCAGGCCCACGTATTTACCTTGCTATTCCCCCTGACACTATGAGGCAATTTAGCATGGCCAATCCACCTAACCTGCACATCTCTGGACTGAGGGAGTGGAATCCTTTTCAGTTCTGGTACTGCATTGAGTTGATGTATGGTGCCCATAAAATGATGCTTGTGAAGTCAATGGCACTCTGCACCACGGGGAAGCCTGAAATCCTAGCAAAACCACGTGTGGCTCTGCCTGGTTGACTCTGTTGGATAAGAGAGAGTATGATGTAGTTAGAGCTGCCTTTGAATACACAGCTTCAGTGACATCCCTTGCACAACAATGGACAGCAAAATGTTGCAAATATCTTTGACTCCAGCCTGGAAGGAGCCAGATGCATAAAAGCTCACGGCCACAATCGGCTTCATAGCAATTGGAAATGCAAATGGAAAAGAAGCCAGACTTTGTAACAAAGGTCGCCTCTGAATGTTTATTTGGCCATTGCTGGTGGATATTTCTGAATAATCTTAGACCAGACCCCGACGTTTCTGATATGATCCAGTTCGAGACCAATAATGTTGGCTGGAATTCTCCAATGTTATTTGCCCCACTACCACTGCCAGCGAGAACGGAGAATTTGGCGCTCAGCCAAATCTCCATTCATTGCAGAGGGACTGGAGAATCCTAGCCGCGGGCGAGGTTGAAGAATTATTAAATTTTGTTTAAGGTAGACAAAGTTTGAGATTGAAGAACATTTACTGAGAGAATTAAGCCACAAGACTCAAAAGGTTTTGAACAAACAAAAAGGAGCTTTGTTATATAAAGTCAAAAAGATAAAACAATTTACAATATCTTTGTGCTAGAACATTCAGGGTATGTATGAGGTATCTGTGAATTAACTGTGGTCGAACATGTCACACTGCACAATAAATGGCAGATGTGACCACAGATTTCTCAACAACCCACCCAGATGTCAGCAAACACTGAGGGTCAACCAGTCTCTCACGAGGGATTACAATCTTCATCTTGGATGATCTCAACTTGGAATTCTCTCTCCAACTCAGATGATCCACCTCTCAGGGTTTCAATCTCGTATCCTAAGACTTAATTCCCCTTGATTCCTGAGTATGCACTTAAACAATAACTCACAAGCACAACTTCAGCTCTTCACTTGTGCCTAGCAGAATGCTACCTTTGTCCCTAGAGCCTGCAGCACGGAATCACCAGTCTTCTGCTGGTTACCAGTGCTTCTCCTGAGCCCTTTTCAATTGGTTGGGTTTCCTGAGCCCTTTTTGGTTGGCCGGATGTCTCCTGAGCCCTCTTCTATCACCAGGGCTTCACCTGAGCCCTTAAAGTCTGCCCACTGCACCCCTTTCTCTGACTGATGCCTCTTTCTCTGCTCCATAAATGGGACCGGTCTCTATCGCCTGACTGGGACTCCTCCTTTAGGATTTCTCACTGTCCCCTCTCCCTTTGGGACCTCTTGTCCATAATAGAGTTCCGCTCCCAGTCACATGAGCTGAGTTTCTGCACCATTTTCCCTTCTGGGCAGGCACGCTGCTACTGTCATTGGCTCAAAGGCCAGAAAATGCTGAATTGCATGTGATGGAACTCCAAGGTCTGTTGGGACTTGGAGTTCTGACCTCTGCTCTCCATGAGAAGGTAAGATGGCTTTCATAACAGTATTAACTTTCGTGACACCGTGTATTATAATATATGAATTCCTGCTGATTGCTATAGAACATGGTCATCTATAAAAGATTTGTTGGCACCTAGGAAGAAGAAATAAAAATATTTGCTCGACTTCCAGTTTATACAAACTGAAGACAGATGTGAAATGCTGTAAAAGTCTAAGGTATTTTAATACATGATTTTCTTCTCAGAATCACTTGCCTTTATCTTACTATCATGAAAGTGAGAGGAGAGTGACTGTACTTAACTTCAAAGGCTGCATTTGACCTAGTGCAGCATCAAGGAGCCCGAGCAAAATTGAAGTAACTGGGAATCGGGGTGGGGGCACGGTGGAAGGAGGAGAGAGAGAGAGAGAAGCTCTCCGCTATTTGGAATCATAGCAGGCACAAAAGAAGGTGATTGCGGTTGTCTAAGGTTAATTATCTCAGCTCCAGGACATCACTGCAGGAGTTCCTCAGGGTAATGTCCGAGGCCTAACCATCTTCAGCTATTTCATCAATAACCTTCCTTCCATCATAAGGTCAGAAATGGGGATGTTAGCTGATGACTGCCCAATGTTCAGCATCTTTTGCAACTCCACAGATACTGAATCAGTCTGCGCCAATGTGCAGTAAGGTCTGGACAACATTCAGGCTTGGGTTGATAGGTAGCAAGTAACATTCACGTCACACTAGTATTGGGCAATGGCCATCTCCAACAAGATAGAATCTAACCATTTCCCCATAACACTCAATGACATTGTCACATATTCTTCTCCCACTATCAACATCCAGGGGTTTACCATTGGCCAGAAACTGAACTGGACCAGCCATATAAATACTGTGGCAATAAGAACAGCTCAGAGGCTAGGAATTATGTGGTGAATAACTCATCTCCTATCTTGCCAAAGCCTGTCCACCATCTACAAGGCACAAGGCAATAGTGTGATAGAATACTCTCTACTTGTCTGGATGAGTGCAGCTCCAGTAACATTCAAGAAGCTCGACACCATCTGGGACAAAGCCGCCTGCCTGACTGGTGCCCCATCCAGCAACTTAAACATTTCCTCCATCCACCACCGATGCACAATGACAGCAATGTGTACCACATACATGACGCACTGCAGCAACTCACCAAACCTCCTTCAATAGCACCTTCCAAAGCCATGATTTCTACCACCTAGAAGGACAAAGGCAGCAGATGCCTGGGAACACCACCACCTGCAAATTCCCCTCCAAGTCACTCACCATCCTGACTTGGAAATACATCACTGTTCCTTCACTGTCGCGGGGTCAAAATGACCGAACTTGGTTCCTAACAGCACTGCATCTATACTAGATGGGCTACAAAGGTTGAAGGCGGCAGTTCAACCCACCTTCTTAATTAGGGAAATATATTTTGGCCCAACCAGCATTACACATTGCCCATTAAAAAGTAATTTTTAAAAAAGCAGCAACAGATGCTGAAGTTGAAGAGGCTGTAACCTTCTAGACTTTTTCTAAAACTGATACTCCATAAATGGCCCTGATGACGACAGCACTATGGAAGCAATCAAAGCCAAGCTCCAGCTTGATTCTGCCCCATAGCCTGTTTACATTTACTTTAAATAGGTCTCACTGAATAATAATCAAAAACAGGGATCTCGGCTTTTTCTAGTTGGGGAAATGCAGTACTCCTGGCATCTCCCTGTTCAAGGTCATGGGTTAGAAACGGACTTTTTCTAGACCTAGGGTGGCGCGGTGGCACAGTGGTTAGCATTGCTGCCTCACAGCGCCAGGGACCTGGGTGCGATTCCCGGCTTGGATCACTGTCTGTGTGGAGTCTGCACATTCTCCCCATGTCTGTGTGGGTTTCCTCTGGATGCTCCGGTTTCCTCCCACAGTCCGAAAGACGTGCTGGTTAGTTGCACTGGCCATGCTAAATTCTCCCTCATTGTACCCGAACAGGCACCGGAGTGTGGCGACTAGGGAATTTTTACAGTAACTTAATTGCTGTGTTAACGCAAGCCTACTTGTGACACTAATAAATAAACCTCTATATCGCCTTGAGGCACCCTGTTTGTTATTCATATATGAAATCTGGACAACACATTTTAATTGAGAATACTGAACTGCTTTCTTGTACATGGTAACCTCTTCTGTCTGGACCCCGAAATCCAGAAACACCAGTTATCTGGAATATTTTTAAGGAGGCCCTGCAACTCACAGACTCGCCACTTCCAGTGCTGCAACGCCCCTGGACCCAGTTGCTTGATGCTGCTACATAGAAGGGATGGGCAGTGAGCCCAAATGTTCTTTAAACATTAGAAACCACTTTCAGTGGCGAGTGCGGAGTGGGCCCATGGTGTTTGTGCGTAAGCAGAGGCTGGCAAGTGTAACCCAGCCAACGACTGCCTGATGTGCCCAGAGGTGTGGAGAAAAATTGGTAAGTTATGTGGCTGAGCTAGGAAGGTGTGTATCGACTTTAAACTTTGCTGTGTCCTGCTCCTACCTGCCTGCTGAAGGCTTTTACAGGCTCCTTACCCCAGGCTGAAGACTCTGAATTATTGCCAGCACTGGCAATTAGGAGTGTGAGTGTGTGTGTGAGGAAGGTGCTGATTACTGTACATGCGGATGAGGGCGGGTGAAGGGCTGATTACGGAATGTATGTTAAAATGGGATCACATTGGAAAATAGTTTGCGAAGCACTAGTGTAAAGGGTCCAAATTAGGTAAGGACTTGAACTAGCTGCAAGTGTCTTCAAGTGCATATTATGAATGCATTGGGATTTACACACCTTAAAAGAAACAACTATGAAGGAATGTATTGCTTAACAGATGGCGATGCTCAATTTTATTCTGGATCCCTGTGCATATTTTCAAATGAATGGATTTGAAACATGCATTTTCGTGTCTGAACACTAGCTTTGGCATATTGTGTGTGTCAGGTACATATTTGTGTCCAGTTCACATACTTGTGGTTAGGCATTCTAATGTTATTTTACAATCCAAAAACATTCCAAAATCCAGAAATGCCTCAGATCCAATCGTTCTGCACTGCAAAGTGCATCATCTAAAAATGCTCTGTTGGAAACATTAAGAATCACTCTCAGTGCCATTGTATATTTCCATCGGAGAGTTTGAGAGTGTATTAACATCTGAATCTTGGTTGAGAGCTTCCAGCGCAGACACAACATCATTTATACGCACAATAATATCATCCTTAGGGAGGCGTGTAAGCATTTCCCACATCATATTGGGATGCAGCAGTACAGATTACAGTGCAGGTGAAACAACCCATTATAATTAGGGCACAAAAGTTAAATCATGTGGCAGGAATATATTTGGCTAGCATTCCCTTGCGTTTAGAAGGTAGAGGGACAATCTGAATGAGGTGTTTAAGACGATAAAGTGGTTTGATAGGCTTCGTACGGCAAAGCTATTTCCCCGAGTGGGGAAATCCAGAACGATGGGACATAATCTTATTAAAGCTGAGTGAAATCAGCCCTACAATATCCCGGATAGGGTAATGGAAACCTAGAACTATCTCCCAAAAGGCTGTGTATGTTGGGTCAATTAACATTTTCGAGACAGAGATTGAGGCTGTTTTGTTAGTTAAGGCTATCAAGGGATAAAGGCAGGTGAATGGTGTACAGATCAGCCATGATTTACTTGAATAACAGAACCAACTTTTACATGGTGTGGGGGGACAATGGTTGCTCAATGGTCTACTCTGTTCATATATTTGTGAAGCTGAACATAGCAATTTCGGCATCCGAGCTAAGGTGGGATTTTCTAGCCCTTCCTGCAGCGGGATCTTCTGGTTACCCAACCCCTTCCCCCTGCGGTGGGTTCACTGGCGTGGTGTTGGCGAGCCACACAGAACTCCATACACCTCGAAGGGACTGGAAGATCCAGCCGGCGGCTGATCCCACTCCACTGCTGGAAAACACACCTCAGGAAAATCCCACCCTGCTCCATAGCTTAACTGTTGTTTGAAAGTAGTGGTAGAATGGGGTGAATTCTTTGCACATTACACTCCTATTACACTTTAACCTAAGACCGAGGTTTAATTCTCTAATTTGGAGTATGCAGTTGTCAGGCTCATCCAGCTGTAATCAAGGAAAGATTTAGTTAAATTCCTGCGGATTATCACACGAGTCACCACTCAGAAGGATGTTTTTGTTTGCTAAAATTAATAAATATATGCATTTAGTCCCACATAAATTTAGATAAACTATAATGCTTTTGTAATTTCAGCTTTTAGTGCAACAGACATGACCAGTTCCACAAAAACTCCTGTTGGGTCAGTAAATGTAGTTTCAAGATAAATGTTCAGTGCTTTTTCATTTTGTCAGCTATTGAAAGTAAGACAAAACAGCTCAAAGATTAGAAAGTTTTTTTGCAATGTTTTTTAATTGGTGCAGGGCAAGGCTATTCATTATCATAGAACCTAATCCCTACAGTGCAGAAGGAGACATTTGGCCCATCGAGTCTGCACCAACTTTCTGACAGAGCATCTTATCCAGGTCCTTGCCCCAATCTAACCCCGTAACATATACCATGGCTAATCCACCAAACCCACACATCTTGAGACACTAAGGGACAATTTAGCATGGCCAATCCACCTAAACTGCACATCATAGAATCATAGTATCCCTACAATGCAGAAGGAGGCCATTTGGCCCATCGAGCTTGCACCAACAACAATCCCACCCAGGCCCTATCCCTGCAACCCCACTGCTAGTTACCCTGTTAATCCCCCTGACACTAAGGGGCAACCTAGCTGACCAATCAACCTAACCCGCACACCTTTGGACTGTGGGAGGAAACTGGAACACCCGGAGGAAACGCACGCAGAAACGAGGAGAATGTGCAAACTCCACACAAGCAGTCACCAAGGCCAGAATTGAACCAGAGTTCCTGGCACTGTGAGGTAGCAGTGCTAACCTCTGTGCCACCTCTGAAAGCTCACTGCATAAACCAACTTCCCACATCCCTTCCATCAGGTGACACCACTAATGCATTTGTGTTAGCTCGTGAACCTCTCGCCACCTACTCTGTCCATACAGGAGTCTAACCCTCACTGTGCTTGTTTTGAAAGACCCTGTTCTCCAAAAGAGTTTTACTTAACCCTTAAGCAGTGGCGGTGGTGGCAGAGGGACTTCAGGATAAAACTTGGGAATGGATAATAACTTGGCAGGAGAGTAGAAAACATAAGAACATAAGAAATAGGAGCAGGAGTAGGCCATCTAGCCCCTCGAGCCTGCCCCGCCATTCAATAAGATCATGGCTGATCTGAAGTGGATCAGTTCCACTTACCCGCCTGATCCCCATAACCCCTAATTCCCTTAACGATCAGGAATCCATCTATCCGTGATTTAAACATATTCAACGAGGTAGCCTCCACCACTTCAGTGGGCAGAGAATTCCAGAGATTCACCACCCTCAGAGAAGAAGTTCCTCCTCAACTCTGTCCTAAACTGACCCCCCTTTATTTTGAGGCTGTGACCTCTAGTTCTAGCTTCCTTTCTAAGTGGAAAAACACTTAGAAAAACAAGGTGGGAAACGCTTGCACTCATCTCTAAGAATGATAATGTGTAAATGATGCTGTGACTGCATCAGAAGCTCTCAGCCAAGATTCTTATGTGAACAAACCCTCAAACTCTGATAGTAGCAGCACAGTGGTACTGAAAGGGATACTTAACATTTCCAGTTGAGCATTTTTAGCAGCTCACTATTTTCAATACAATGTGTTGTGCTATCGCTTGCCAAGGATTCTGTGCATAAATACCAAATATGATGCGGCACGGAGATAGGGAGAGTCTAGAAAATCACAAAGACCAATTCCTAACCTGTGCTGAACTCGCTGACCCTGGCCGGAGGGGATAGGCAACCTCACAGTGTTGGAATTGCTATTTCCAATGTATACCAATGCGGATTCTAGAAAACAAATTGGTCAACTGTGATGATACTAAACCAATGGAATCAAAGGCAACAGCACAATATTACAGGATGAGTCCAACAACATAAATGGGTGGGCTGAATGACAGATTAAATTGAAAGTAAAGTATTCAGTATAGAAAGGAAAGATGGGTGCACAGTTCTTGAATACTGATTAAATAGTTAAGGATTAGGCGGAAAGAAATGGTGCAATCCTAATAGATTTGATGCTCAATGTGTCCAACAAATACAAAGCAGATATGACCACCAGGATATTAAGCTATGTTACCAAATGGTGGAACGCAAGTCAGGAGATATCACAATCAAACTGCACCTTGCTCTGTCCAGGCTACATCTCGAGTACCGTGTCCAATTCAGATCAACATAGAAACATAGAAGATAGGAGGAGGAGGCCATTTGGCCCTTTGAGCCTGCTCCGCTATTCATTACGATCGTGGTTGATCATCCAACTCAATAGCCTAATCCTGCTTTCTCCCCATAACCTTTGATCCCATTTGTCCCAAGTGCTATATCCAGCTGCCTCTTGAATACATTCAATGTTTTAGCATCAACTACTTCCTGTGGTAATGAATTCCACAGGCTCACCACACTTTGGGTGAAGAAATGTCTCCTCATCTCCATCCTAAATGGTGTACCCTGAATCCTCAGGCTGTAACCCCTGGTTCTGGACTCCCCCACCATCGGGAATATCTTCCCTGCATCAACCTTGTCTAGTTCTGTTAGAATTTTATAAGTCTCTTTGAGATCCCCCTTCATTCGTCTGAACTCCAGTGAAAACAATCCTAATCTAGTCACTCTTTCCTCATACATTAGTCCCGCCATCCCCGGAATCAGCCTGGTAAACCTTCGCTGCACTCCCTTGAGAGCAAGAACATCCTTCCTCAGATAAGGAGTCCAAAATTGCACACAATACTCTAGGAGTAGCCTTACCAAGGCCCTGTATAATTGCAACAACAAATCCCCGCTCCTGTGCTCAAAACCTCTCGCAGTGAAGGCCAACATGAGGTAAGGTGGTTATTCAAGCACTGGAAGCTGTGCAGAGTACGGTGATGCCTCCTGAATACCGAGGAGAAACTGGAGTGACTTGGGCTTCATAGAAAGAAATAGAAATCATAGAAACCCTACAGTACAGAAAGAGGCCATTCGGCCCATCGAGTCTGCACCGACCACAATCCCACCCAGGCCCTACCCCCATATCCCTACATATTTACCCACGAATCCCTCTAACCTACACATCTCAGGACACTAAGGGCAATTTTCTTTTAGCATGGCCAATCAACCTAACCCGCACATCTTTGGACTGTGGGAGGAAACCGGAGCACCCGGAGGAAGCCCACGCAGACACGAGGAGAATGTGCAAACTCCACACAGACAGTGACCCAAACCGGGAATCGAACCCAGGTCCCTGGAGCTGTGAAGCAGCAGTGCTAACCACTGTGCTATCGTGCCCAGGCAGCAACCATTATTAGCTTGTAAAAGTAATCCTGGCGTGGGACTGAAGTAACTCCCTCATGGCAGCAACCATTATTAGCTTGTAAAAGAAGTGGGGTGTAAAATGATTAAGGGAATGGAAAAAAGGTTAATGTGGAGTTGCATTTCAGTTTTAACAAATGGGAGTAAGACAAGGAGACATAGGTTCACACCTCAAAGCAAGGACTGATATCAGGTTCTTCTCACGGGGTATGATCAATACCTGGAGTAGAATACTGGAGGTGGAAATCACAGGTTAATTTAAGAAATAATTAGATGCTACGTTAGGAGGATTGCATGGTCTCCCTGAATGAATGGATTTCGATTGACCTCCCTCATCCAGGAGTATTTTGGGATCTTGTGAAAAGTCATTTTGTAATGTGTAAATTAGGCTGGTTCAGTGTTTCCAGTCAAAGACTATATTATCTGCTGTAATGCTTGTAATATGTTTATCAAAGATTGTGGGGCGATTCTTCCATCCCACTGCACTCAAGAATTAGCGCAGTGGGCCGGGAGATTCAAGCGGCACCAAATGTGCACTATCCGTGCTGGGCGTTACCGATGCACCATCAATTCACGAGGACGATAGCGAGTGTGAAATAAAACAGGCTTTTAATCACAAAGAACTGGAACACACCCTTGTAGCTAGCCTGGTCCAGACTGAGGCAGAGGGGAGGAACCGTTACCTTTATACCTCGATCAGGTGGAAAGGGAGGAGTCTCGGGTCAGGCGCAGCAGGGGTGTGTCCAGACATATAATACGTAGTTACAGTGGGTCACCACAGTCACGCCCCGACAGCGTCTCCCAGCGCCAGATTTCTGGTAGCGTCAGCTCCACACCGGAAATAGGCGCAGAGTTTCATTACCTATGCATGCCTTCATTTAAATATATTTTGAATACAATTAGCGGGCGTGGGACTGAAGTCTCCGGGCCCACTAGCCTCTCTTCTTCCCCCCTCACCACCGCCAGGAGTATTTCACTCCAGCGGGGATTACAGTAGCCCCCCAGTTTCGGGGAGCTGGTGGCCCGACCCTGCTGGAATGAAGCGGGGGCAATAGGAGTCCCCCAGAGGTTCGGACACCGAGGGGGTTGCTGCCTGGGCATTGCCAGCTTGTGCCCCTTGGCACTGCCCAAGTGGCAAAGTAACAATGCCCGGGGGCGGTGGGGATTTCAGGGCTAGCCAGCGATCGAGCCCCTCCCCAACCCTCCTGCCCCTCAGCCCAGCGTCACTATCTAATCTTAAGACATGTTTTTCCAACCATGAATCATAAAAGATAAGTGTTATTTTGAGTGACTGGGTCAAAGTGCTTGAACAAGCTTAAAAGTCCCAATTTCTGACCAGAAACCATTTGTTATTGTGAAGAAATGGCCCTGAAGGCACAACACTGACCAGATTCCTGCAGAAATGAGTTCTTTAGCTGTCAAAAGTTAAAGGATGCATTCCGTGAACACTTCAGCAGGGAGACTACAGTGCAAGTGCATAAACAATGGGAATAAGGCAGCAAATGTCACATCATTTCCTTTCACTAAATATAGTTTCATTGTAAAGTCTATTCTTAACACTGTCACACTCTTTCCATATTTGTTACCTGTCTCTAGATATAGGAATATTGCAATGAAGTTCCAGAGGGAGCAAGGGGTAGAAAATGTTTTCACCACTATTTGTAGAAAGTTGACATACTTATCGAAAATTCCTGTTCGATCAAATTTTATCAATTATTTTATCAAATTACCATGCAATCATTTCAGAATGTACGGATTTAGTAGAAAATCAAACTCAAAGTAATAGGCATCACAGTGCAATTGAGCTCCCTCCCCAGATAGCCATACATGTCAGAGTTTGTGATAACAGTTTAAGGCTGACCGGTTGATTTTCACCTTGGATGCTGAGGATAGCTGGGGGCTCAAAAGTGCTGGTCCGGCTGTGATTGGTCACTCAGCGCAATAGGCAACTACATTTTGGGACCTTTTGTTCTGCAAGGCCTTTACTCACTGGGCCACGGGAGTAGCCGCGTGCACCTTGGCCGTTCATTTAGTCCACTGAGCAAAGAGTATCTTTAGTGAGTGCAGATCTAAAGTAATATCAGAATGAGGGTGCTTTGCGAAGATATTGATGTGAGTTAGTGCAGTATTAACAACTGTTGCTGGGCTTATGAGTGCACACACAAGAACAATATGACCAGTGAACACTGACTTATTAAGAATCTCCACTTAGCAGTGTGGTGTACTAACTTGTACCAAAACTTCACTGGGAGCTAAAAAGTAGTCTCCAAATGTAGGTTGCTCATTGACTTAATGGGAATCATACGTCATTTTCCAATACTACTTCATCACTTTGCTTATTTTGTAGAACAGAGTTGAGGAACTAAATGGCCCACTCTTGCTCCCATGTTCAGCTCTCCCATCCTATTTGGCACACACTCAAATGGTGTTGCAGATGAAAATGGGTCAAAATGCCTGCATGAGATGGACCAGGGGAGGTGGAAAATCTTTTACCTAAAATGCCTCATGTCCAACAAAGGGGCAGGTCTTAAAGCCTATGGGGAGGCATTCTGTTCCTGCCATGAGAGCATAATGCTGATGCTCGGTTGGTGCTGAACACCTACACTATTATTCTCTACTTCGCCCTTCGAGCTGAAGATTACCATGTTTATCGCCTGCAGTCTTTAGTTGGGTTTCAGGGACTGCTAAGGCCGATTTATGCCTCAAAGCTTCTGCTGCAAATAGGAGAGATTACTGCAGATGATTGGGTTTTAGATGAGTTGCTAGTTCGGGATTTCCTCTCTGCTTCTAATATGCACTTGCTTTCGAAGGAGGCCGTGCCATTTTTAAATCTGGTTGCACCAGATGGAGAAATCTTGGATTAGCTTCTCCCAGGATGCGAAGTGGAGATTAAAACTCCTAAAAATGAAGCCTTTAGACTGCCATCGTAAGCAATTCCTTTCACTGCCAAGACAGAGCACCTCAAACTTGAAGATTTGCTTTGGTAGGCTCATGTCAGGCCATACGATCAGTTCAATTCAGCTGTGACAGTCTCAACATGGTGCAGATGTTGCCGTCCATCACTTGATGAATGCATGCCCGTATGGCATCCTGCCTGATGCAAGTTCCCTGTGCCTGTCTTGGATAAGTCCAGTTTAGTTGTAACCTATAGAATCAGAGACAGAAATAAGACTAGATGACCATGTCTTCAGATCCTCATGCAGTAGATGGCAGAGCTACAGTTACAGCCTCTTTGGGTGAAGTCCATTATTCCTATTCACATCATCTTACTATTAATGTCTTCATGTCATTTGTGTTGCCTGTGTATACCATGGGGAGGGTAATATCTGGTGAGGCCTTCCTTTTAGGACTGCCTGACTTTACTTTGCTCCATCCTCTGCTGCTTCTCCTCAATGATATTGAGATGCAAGGATATGCCCATCAGGAATATCATACCTGCTCCTGAGGTGGGACTGTCAAAATCTCTTGGTGGACTTGCACCTTCAGAAGCAAGCCCAGGTAGAGGGGAAAAATAAAGACGGTTGTTGTTAAAAAGTCACTAATTGCTGCAGAAAATTCTGAATTCTCCACAATCTTCAGACTGACCGTCATCTTCGCTGATCCTGGTACTCAGTGTAACCGGTTCTTTTCTTTTCCTTGAAGCGCGCGAGCAATTTGTTTAAGTGTGTGACTGCTTTAATTATTTTTTTGCACACCCGCATGGGTAATTTAATAAGGGCTGAATTTTATGCAAATTTTATTAACTTTGGGTTGCGGTGCAACAACCGCACCTTATCATTCACTCATTTACCTCGAGTGCAGAGCAAGAGTTCAAAGTAGGAAAAGTATAACAGCCATCCCATTGGCATTCAGTTTCAAGGGGCTTGACTATTGATACAGCTGGTCCGTTACTGCCATACTTTCCAGAACACCCAATATCCAGTTGTGTGCTTAAATATGCTGCTGACTCCTTCCAATTTGCGACTGAAACTTGACAGACTGCTATTTTACAAAATTGCCACCATTTCTCTTCCACTTCAATGGTGGAAAACATCACATCAAGTTTGGTGTAATGAAAACTAGTAACCTGAAACAAGCTGCACGAGGAAACTCATGTTGTCAGAGGAGCAAAGTGAAGGTGAGCTGCACTGAACTGCCACACAGTACAATGAAACAGTTATATTGAACTCCGTAGCTCCGGTTTCCTCCCACAGTTTGAAAGACGTGCTGGTTCAGTGCATTGGCCATGCTAAATTCTCCCTCAGTGTGCCCGAACCTGCACCGGAGTGTGGCAACTGGGGGATTTTCTCAGTAACTTCATTGCAGTGCTGATGTAAACCTACTTGTGACAAGAAGAAATAAACTTTGAAACATGACATATCGATGTATTTTACGCTAAGATGTTCTTCCAAAAAGTTTTTTTAAAAATTGTCTTCTTCCATTTGCAGTTGTATCCATCAGAAAGCCACCTGTTGTACCCATCATTTTGGATGGAAAAGAACTGCCTGGATCAAATATGTCTTTGGCCAGTTGCCATTCCACCATGGATCAGTACCCTTCCAGTCAGGATCCGATGGTAAGAAGTCCAATAGGAAATGGGAATACAGGACAACTGCAGCTAGAGTGAGAAAAGTTGTAGGCGAGAGTTGTCTGAAAATTTCCCACTACACCTTTTCCCACGGGATGTAAAATATGAATGAAAGGAAGATTTGCATTCAAAGTAGAGTCTATTTAACCTTTTCACTTGTTCTCAATGCATCAAGAGGCTACCTCCAGATTTGTGTATTCTAAATATGTTCTATAATTGTACTTATATTTCTGTAAAATGCAATAGTTTATTTTTAGTCTCATCATAGAATGTAAGACTATCAAGTTTGGATTTATTTAGTAAAAAGTGAAACGGGTAACCATCTGGACAACACTATCCAAAGGGCTATATGCAAAAACATAAAACTAAATATTAACTCTTTCAAATTATATACATTTTTCTTTCCATTCATATAGTCAGCTAAGAGAATAATTTCAGCTATTATTAATTAATGTTAAGCCTTCAATTTAATTCTTTTTGGGCAGACAAAGCGTTCATCATGAAATATCTTGGAAGTCACACTTATGAAGCTTAAATCCTTGCTGTTATTAATTTGGATATATTCTAAGTTGCTGATGCTGACAGATCTTTAGCATTTTGAGTTTGGACTTTATCACCAATGAGTCAACAGTGCTAAAAACAGCTTTTATCTAAACCTCCAAACAAGACAAACTGTTGAACAGAAATAACATCACTAGCAGGACTAAATTACCCGAGCTTCAAGAGCTGGATTGCCTGGTCTAGGTGGGGGCGAGCATATGACCACAGCTATTGTTAGGGTATGTTCATCAAAATGAATTAACATTGTACATCTCTCTGTACTGGCATTTATTTACAGCGCTGAATATAGATGCTGTTAGAACTGTTGCAGGGCTTCTGCAAGTTACGAACAAAGACTGTGGAAGCAAGACATAACAAGACATCAGCTTCATACACTTGGGTACAATTAGTTCTGTTTTAAAATGTTTATTGGTAATTTCTTAGTCATAACTACAGTGAACCAAATTGCAAATCTTAAAGTTTGTTTTTAAGTTGATTGTACTCTGCAAAATTAATAACTTCACAAGATAATGAGATTTCCCATTCTGCGCCTCAGCTACTAAAGCGATGAATAGAGTAATCCTTTTAAAAAAAATTTGAATGTTACTCAAAATAGAGTAATCATTTGTACTTTTAGGTCAGGAACTACATTCACTCATTTGTAAAACTGCGTGCACATTACACAACCTAAATTCCTTTTTGTGAACTTTGTATATACACATTACTTCTTAATATCTATCTCTACTTGTTGGTTTTGGATAAAATTAAAGGAGAACAACTGAAATGAGGGTGTAACTTTTCAGCTGCTGTCCAGGGTGTAAAATTGGTGTTATGGATTGACTGTCCGTTTTATAATGGACGCAGTATATTTTGATTTTTAGAAGGCTTTTGATAAAGTCCTCCACAAGAGGTTGGTTAGCAAAATAAAAGCACGTGGAATAGGACGCAGTATACTGGCATGCAATAAGGATTGGCTAAAAGGCAGAAAATAGAGAGTAGGAATAAATGGGTCATTCTCGCGTTGGCAGGCTGTGGCTAGTGGGGGACCAGCTATTAACACTATATATGAATGATTTGGCTGTGGGGACTAAATGTAATGTTTCCAAGTTCATGGATGATACAAAGCAAGGTGGGAATGTGTGTTGTGAGGAAGATGTAAAGCAGCTTCTAGAGGATACGGACAGAGTCAGTGGGCAAGAACATGGCAGATGGATTGTAATGTGGAAAAATGTGAGGTCATCCATTTTGATAGAAGGATCAGATGTGCAGAGTATTTCCTAAATGATAAAATAAATTCAAAAGTGTAGATGTACAAATGGACCCACGTCTTTGTCAATAAGTCACTGAAGGCTAACATGCAGGTGCAGCAAACTATTTGGAAGGTGAATGGAGTATCAGCATTTATTGCAAGAGGATTTGAGTACAGGAATATTGAAGTCTTGCTTTGATTGTATAGAAGCTTGGTTAGACTGTACCTCGTGTACTGTATGCAGTTTTGGACCCCTTACCTCAGAAAGGATATTATTGCCACAGAGGGAGTGCAACAAGGGTTCACCGGACCCGGGGATGGCGGGACTGTCTTATGAAGAGAAATTGGGCAAACTGGGCCTGTAATCTCCAGAGTTTTGAAGAATGCGGGATGATTTCATTGAAACTTACAAAATACTTAAAGGAATAGACAGGGTAGATGCAGGTACGATGTTTCCCTTGGCTGGGGAATCTAGAACCAGGAGGACACAATTTTAAAATAAGGAGGCAGCCACTTAGGACTGAGATGCGGATAAATTTCTCGACACAGAGGGTTTGTTGTGAATCTTTGGAATTCTCTACGCCCGAGGGCCATGGAAGCTCAGTTATCGAGTATGTTTAAGGTAGAGATTGATAGATTTCTGATTAATAATAATGTAAAGGATTACGGGAATAGTGTGGGTAAAAGGCATTGAGAGTCAATCAACCATTATCGTATTGAATGGCAGAGCAGGCTTGATGGGCCGTATGGCCAACTCCTATTCCTATTGGTGGTGTGGCAATTTTGTGCCATGTTTCATGTTGAATAATATTTAATCAATTTTATCCTGAAAATAATCTACTGTGAATGGGATTGATACTGAGGTTTTCTATAATCAACCTCCTAAATTAACCCTATCCCATCTAAAGAGGAGACAAGTGAAAATTGATTAAAAGATGCTGGCAGCAGGGATATCACAGACCGTGTTTGATAGAAAGAATCAAGGTTTAAAACAAAAATCTTTTCCAGACAGTGCTGAAAAGACGCAGTTTCAGAAAACTGATCAATCACCACAGTGTGTAGCCACCAGTCCTGTCCCAGTGTGGGGGACCCTACTTGCCTTCATTAAGGCAAAGTGAACTTGTGAAACTAAGGTCAAGGTACACTTTAACAAAATAACTCTCAAATTCAACAGAATGCTGCAGAACATATTGTCCAACTCCTGCCAGTCACAAAAAAATGTATTTCATGGTTTGGGTGATTTGTGATCGTCTTTGATTTGCATCAGGACCTGTAATGTCTGGACAAGTTGCACTGAATTTTGGAAGTAGTTTGCAACGCGATAGCTTGAAGGCATTTTCCATTCAACACAAAGAGAATCTAATTTACTTATTATCAGTGTTTTCGAACACTGCAGCATGAAACAAAGATGCCAAAGACAAACTTGTATTCCAATACAAACAGTGATAGTCTTCATTTCATCAGTCAGATGTTCTAATAGATACTGGAAGGGAAAAAAAGTCAACATGTGGCTGCCACTCATTAACGCATGCAAATAATGCATTCCGCAAGAATGTTCTATTATGTCCAATGTATCCTGAATTTTGCTCATGTATATCTTGAATGGAGAAGACCTGTACTAAAACCTAAGAATGGATAATTCAAAAATTGGCTTGGTTACAGAGGCAGAGAACAAATTTAATATGCAAATTGTCAGAGAAATGACTTGAGTGGTAGGGGCAAATCTTACCGTCCCACTCGCCACGGGAATCAGAGCGGGCGGAGCATGGAAACGTCTGTTGACCTCGGGTGGGATTTTCTGGTTTTGGGGCGAGTGAGGCCAGAAAATTCCACACAAAGCATCATAGAGCAACACAGCACAGAAACAGGCCCTTCGGCCCAACTGGTCCATGCCGACCATGCTGCCCTCCCAGCTCGTCCCAACTGCCCGCATCTGGCCCATATCCCTCTAATCCTTTCCTATCCATGTACTTAACCAAATGTTTTTTAAATGTTGTAAATTGTGCCTGCCTCAACCACTTTCTCTGGAAGTTCATTCCATATACGCGGATGTAAGAACCTGAGAGAAATAGCCAGTGAGAATTTTTAGGCAACAAAAGAAGAAATTTCCCAAGTGAATGAGCATATGTACTTTCCCATTTCTTCAGTTCCCTAATTCTGGTACCTACACAAATGTGCTTTTTCCTCACTGCAATTAAGCTCAATTTTTTGTATTTGCCTCACATCAGTGAGAATGGTGATTAAATAATTTAAATCGTTATAATGCCCCATAGTGCAAATTAAAAAGTGCAATGAACATCTTAAAACTATGTAAAGCAGCTTAAATGTTATTTCAGTCCAGTTTCTAATCCAGAAGCATAAATTCACATTCAGGAAGGTGATAAATTGAAATACTTTGTTTAGGGAAAAGTAATCAGTTCTTTTCCATAGGGATCGGTGTTGAGACAGCATTTATGAATGACACAGGAATCATTTTAACCTAATCTGCCTGAGGGGAAACATGAAGCATTGGATTGGCTCGAGAGGACAAAACTGAAATGATTCTATTGACCATGTATAGACCAATGGTGAGGCTAATTTTAGAGTGAGTGGTTTATTTTTGGTCATCCACTTCAAAAAGGACATAGATGCAGTGGAAAGAGTTCAAAGAGGGGCTGACCCTATTCAGGCCTTCAGGGAAAAGTCATGAAGAAAGGTCAAGCAATAGATGTATTTGCATTATAGAAAGAAGTTAAAACAAAGAAATTATGGAGTGCTTTAAAGTAATGCAAGGCGTGCATTGGCAATCTACTTAACTCAAAATTTTAAAAAAATTATTCATGGGACATGGACATCGCTGGCTAGCCGGCATTTATTGCCCATCCCTAGTTGCCCTGGAAGGCAGTTGAGAGTCAACCACATTGCTGTGGCTCTGGAGTCACATGTAGGCCAGACCAGGTAAGTATGGCAGCTTTCCTTCCCTAAAGTACATTAGTGAACCAAATGGGTTTTTCCGACAATGGTTTCATGATCAGTAGATTCTTAATTCCAGATTTTTAAATTGAATTCAGATTCCATCATCTGCCGTGGCGGGATTCGAACACAGGTCCCTACAACATTAGCTGAGTTCTGGATTAATAGCCCAGTGATAATACTACTAAGCCATCGCCTCCCCATTTAACTTGGGCAAGGATATAAGATTAGAGAGCACAAGTGCAAAACTAACAAACACAGAGTCTGCTTAAAGATTAGAAAACCTATTTCCCCAGAGGATCTTGGACTTGTGGAAAAGGGTCCCCAGGATCTTTTTTTTTATATTGGTCAGGGAAAGTAGGAAGAGTGTCTTAGAAATGCTATTATGGTAGAGAGTAACAAGTGCTTGTGAGATGGGGAAGGACGCAATGGAATCATTATATCTGGCCCCTGAATAAAATGGTCATGTTGGGCCAAATGGCCTTCTAACTCTTTGGATTTATGGTTCTTAAAACCGCCATCATTTCCTGAGTTGAATTTGAACAGACATTACTCCAGTTTATGCTACTGAAGGAGCTTATATCACTACGTCAGAATGTAAAAGGCAACATTAAACAATGATGGATAGGGCACCACCAATTGGGGGAAGATATCAGGTTACTGGCTTCCTTCATGGACTCGTAACCCCACTGCTCCTCCAATTCATCCATTATTATTCAGATCAGGGGAATGCCCCTTGGGACACTATTCCAGCAATTTCGTTCTTCTGCATTTCTGGGACTGGAGAGGTGAGCGCTGGGGTCCGAAACCTTTTATAGTGCATTGAGATCAACAGTATTTTGACTAAGTTTAGTGCAGACCAAGATATTTAAAAACAAATAATCGTGAAGAAAATTGCAATAAGTGCATATATAGAATACATCACAATTCTATACTACATTATTAAAGAGAACAGTCAGGGAAACACTCTGCGGCACTTGTAGTCTGATCATTTATATTGTTCAACCTTACTCAACATTTCATGTAATTCATCACGGGCCTCAATGTTCTGTGTATGTGTCCTGTTGGGATGTGTTATTTCATATTCAGATGTATTAATGTGGCCAGAACCTGCTCCAAGAAAGTATTTTGCCTCATTAACCAGTAGGCCAGTGCTGTACACATCATCAGGTTTAGAAACAGTTCCTTTCCTGTCATCTCACTTGTGGCGATTGTCCCTTTAAGAGCAACACAGCAGAGTAAGGGTCACATGGCCCTGAAAGGGACAATCACCACATCACTATTTTTATTTCTTGTTTAATATGAAGCTAATTTGTATTGCATTAAGACTTTGATTGTGGCTTGTGATACTAGTGACATGTAGTACCTTGGTGAACAGTCTTATTTAGTTCAGTATTAATTAAATTCTCACTGAGTTACACGAATGAAAGTAAACAAGATTACAAATATTATTAGCATGGAATGTGCAAATTGCAGAGCTGGCTATTACATTGGAGCAGGGACCCATGACTCGCAAGTGACTAATATCCTGCGCACTAACTCAATATGAAGAGCAAAAAATTAATTTCATCTTATTCTTCCAAAGAAATAGCTTATCTCAATCTTTGAGTTTGAGGTATAACAGTCACTTGATGTTGAAGTGTGATTCCTGTGTGTAAGATAGATATATACAGAGTGAGTCATTGAGTATGCCACACACCACAGACCAATTAATCTGATTTACATGATCCAGAATGGTTCATAGCTGTAGATTCATGAGAGGCAGAAACCAATGTTTCAGGTTTGCAGGAGTCTGTTTTCAAAGGTAGACTTGGACTGTTTGCTTTGGTTGATTGACATCCTTATAAATTACTCTTTCTTTGATCTGTTTCTTTGAATGTCTATATATTCTATATGTCTATATATTTATTTGGACAAGATTAAGAAGTTTGAAGTGAGATATAGCTTTGATTCTATCATGGTTCTGTTTGATTGACACTTGTATAAGGTTGTAGGACCGGCTTTTTCAAAGATTTCTGAATGGGTGTTTTTTTTAAGTACATTTCAAGACTTGCGTTGTTATTATATGGCTCATTGGTTCTAAAGTACATACTGGGTTAGTGGGCATGGAGGATTGGGGGGGCATGGAAGAGGCATTACAGGATATGGAGAATGGGGAGAGGGTGTGAAGGGGGAGGGCTAGAGGGCCTAACAGCCTTTAATACAAATGGAATAAAGTCCAAGAAAACAGAGGCAGGCCTTCTAACCAATCCACCTTGGCACACATCCACCTCTGTGGCCATCTCTGAACTGTCTCCAGGGATGGGGGCCCTACTCCATTCTGCCCCATCTTTCTGGAATAAAAGTATGGCGAACAGGGGCCCTTTCAAAGGAGATTGATCTGCTGTGTGAGGAAATTTCCTGACTCGAGCTTCCTGTCTCAACAAGTTCACCATCGGGTCCAGATTGTCCACATGCGCACAGTTCGATTTTGCAGTCAGATGGAGCCCTGACTGGTTGTGTCCTGTTGCTAAACCGAATCACTTCGATCATAACATACATGAGGTAATGTTGAAGAGTTGTGCAAAGATATACAAGAGGGGAGGGATAGCCAAAGCTTACCTGTACTTTTCATATAGGTTTACGTCTGGAAAATTATACCCACTATTTGAACAGCAGCAGTAACCCCCTCTCCTATGTTTAGTTTATTTATTAGTGGCACAATTGGGTTTACATTAACACTGCAATGAAGTTATGATGAAAATTCTGTGGTCGCCTGTTCGGGTACACTGAGGGAGAATTTAGCATGGCTAATCCACCAAAACTGCACATCTTTTGGACTGTGGGAGGAAACCAGAGCACCCGGAGGAAACCTATGCAGATACGGGGAGAACGTGCAGACTCCGCACAGACAGTGACTCAAGTTGGGAAAGGAACCCGGGTCCCTGGCACAGCGAGGCAGCAGTGCTAAGCACTGTGCCATCCCAGCTCGCCTCTTGTCATGACCTTTGGGTTCAATACCCAGCCCCTGGAAGGTGATTTGGCAGTGCAGCGGAAACGGAATACTGAGTGGGACATGTTCACTTGCCAAGATAATTTATGCAAATGAAACAATTCTTAAGATTGCACTCACTCAGTGCTCCAAACTCCTGGACTTCTGATTTGATTTATTATTGTCACATGTATTAGTATACAGTGAAAAGTATTGTTTCTTGCGCACTATATAGACAAAGCATAACATTCATAGAGCAGGAAACGGGAGAGTGCAGAATGTAGTGTTACAGTCATAGCTCTGGTGTAGAGAAAGATCAACTTAATGTAAGGTAGATCCATTCAAAAGTCTGATGGCAACAAGAAAGGAGCTGTTCTCGAGTCAGTTGATACGTGACCTCAGACTTTTGTATCTATTTCCCGACAGAAGAAGGTGGGAGAGACAATGTCCGGGCTGCGTGGGGTCCTTAATTATGCTGGCTGCTTTGCCGAGGCAGCGGGAAGTGTAGTCAGAGTCAATGGATGGGAGGCTGGTTTACGTGGTGGATTGGGCTACATTCATGACCTTTTGTAGTTCCTTGCGGTCTTGGGCAGAGCAGGAGCCATACCAAACCGTGATACAGCCAGAAAGAATGCTTTCTGTAAAAACTTGGTGAGAGTCGTAGCGGACATGCCAAATTTCCTTAGTCTTCTGAGAAAGTAGAGGCATTGGTGGGCTTTCTTAACTATAGTGTTGGCGGGGGGGGGGGGGGGGCATGTTCTCCACTACGCTTCCTGCAGTCGTTTTGTTGACATTGAGGGAGAGATTATTGTCGTTGCACCAGTTCACCAGATTCTCTATCTGAAGGTTGTGGCAGATTTGCAGTACTGTCAGGAAAATCCGTGTAGCTGGATCACACTACAGCATTATTACTTGCCAGTATCTGGCTCTAATCTGGCATTTGAGAGTAAACAATACTCAGGAACAGAGCAACCCAACACCGTCTATTTTACCTTTTCTTGGTGGAATTTTGCACCAGATGCAACCAGCGGTCATTTTTCCGCATGCGACTACCTTTTCCAGCCATTGTTTAGTAAGAAACTGGGGGAAAAAAATCTGCCTCTCCCTTTAAATATACAAAGGTGTGACAGATTTGCTCTAAGGACTTTTTCTTTATTTGTTCTCAATGGTTCAAGGTTGCATTCATTGCCCATCTCTTGCTGTCTTGAGAAGGTGTGAGTGGGCCTTCATGGAGCACTGTCGTGTATGTGGTGATGGTGCTTCCACAGTGGTGTAAGTTGATAATGTGGTGCAGCTGAATTAGGAACACTTGGAAACGAAACTGGAATCAAATCACAGACAAGCCGCCTCTTGTTGGCCACACGTTTGCTGCTGGCTTACTTTCCAATGCAATTTCTTGATTAAAGATAGTTCACATATTACTGAGTAATATCATTTCATAGAATCAAAGAATCCTATAGCACAGGAGGCCGCCATTTGGTCCATCGAGCCTGCACTGACCACAATCCCACCCAGGCCCTATCCCCATAATCCCATGCATTTATCCTAGCTAGTCCCCCTGGCACCAAGGGTCAATTTAGTACGGCCAATCCATCTAACCCACTTATCTTTGGCCTGTGGGAGGAAACCGGAGCACCCGGAGGAAACCCATGCAGACACGGGGAGAACGTGCAGACTCCACACAGACAGTGACCCAAGCCGGGAATCGAACCCGGGTCCCTGGCGCTGTGAGGCAACAGTTCTAACCACTGTGCCACCGTGCTAATCGACAATCTATTTCAACTGTTTTGAAATGAACAATTATTTTTGCTGTGCTTTGCACTTGATATCATTTAAACTTTTCTGGTTTCCTGTTTTCCAGACAAGGTGGCTTCAGCTCTTGTGAGTGATCATAAATTAATCTAGAGAAATATTTGTATCGCTTCAGCTCATCAATATATTTTGTGAAGCCAGCCATCAGAAACAGAGATACATCATCGTTAAGCACTCGCAATTAACTTCATTTCCTTCCCGTTCATTACATTACCTAACGTTCTAAAATAGCATTTTATAATCCAGATAATGAAATGACCTGATAGCTAAAAAGCCTAAGTACTGAGGAGGGCCAGCGCAATGTCCTCATATCCTACTTCCTTTGGTGACCCTCACAAACCTCTGCTATTGATTAAACTTGTCCTTCTCCCACAGAAAGTGCTTAATTTGAACCGTTATACAGGAAGTGGTTCATCTGAACAACTTTATGCTGATTGAGGAAACTTTTCTATTTTTTTGCCAGATGTTCTGAAGCATTTCTCCAAATCGCTGATAATGGTGGGCAAATTGCGTCCCAAAAATGTAACAAATTGCAGATAATGCTAAAGGTGCGTTAATGGGAACCATGCACAAAAATCAACAGAAATGAAGGCAATATTTGCTACGGAACCAAATGGGAGTACAGGAGGTAACCCCCACACCTGATCAAAGGACCTTTTGCTCCTTGTGAATAGGTCACCTGAGGTGGGCAGGAAGTGGAGCTATAATTAAGGAAAGTAAAATGAAAGCTCTGAAAATCCCCCCATAGCTCAGTGGTCTTTCTGCTCAAAGGAAGAAGAAACATCTCACCCACGCCATTGGGGAAACTCCCAGCCTGAAAGATTTGAAACTGTCACATTACACATTGTCATCCGAGGTAAAGTTTCCTCTGTTAAATTTCAGCCTGCTGAGGTTTAACCATGATAGAAATGTGAGTGTGAACACCTAGCCAAGTGTTGGCCATCATCTCGAGTATAGTTTGCGTTTGCCTAGTGACTTTAAAGGATTGTACAAACTTGAATGCAAGGTTCAATTTACCCAAACTCAGCCCTCTGGGAACTCTCTAAATAACATCAACTTAGCCAATGACCAGGCAGCAACTTGCAGACATGTTTCATGTTTCCATTTGGAAAGGAGTTTGAGTAAGACACAAACACTTATTCCAGTAGTCACATAGAGTGAGTTACTAGTCCAGGGTGGGATTTTACAGCCACACTCGGGCGAGACCAGAAATTCCCACCCAAGGTCAATGGAAATTTCTGTTGTTGGACCCTCACCCATTCCAATTCAGTGGCGGGCAAGGTGGGAGAGTTCCAGCCATTAAATTGAGTGAGATATTTCAATGAGGTGGTACCAGCTGTTGTAGACTACTTTGTAAATCAAATGGGTAAAGATAAAAATGCTCATAATGCCTGCCATTATTCGCAGTCACTGTTAAATTGAATTTGGAACTCCGGTTGAAGAATAAACTATAGACATACATCAAGTGATGTACAGTCCAAAGATGTGCAGGTTAGGTGGACTGGCCATGCTAAATTGCCCCTTAGTATCAGGGGGGCTAGCTAGGGTAAATGCATGGGGTTATGGGATTATGGGGAAAGGGCCCGAGTGGGATTGTTATCGATGGGCTGAATGGCCTCCTGCACCGTAGGATTCTAAGTGATCATCTACAACACGGAAAATAATCTTTAACTTTCATGAAACAGTAAGATTGGATGGACCCAAGGGCCTCTTGCTGTGCCCTATGACTCTGTGATTTAACTAATTACCAGTGGGAGCAGACTATATCAAATGATTGTCCGCAATGTAATAATAATTGATCAAGCAATTTCAATGAGGGTTTTACAATGACTGGTGAAGGAAATGTTTTACATTGTCATATTGATGGAGACAGAGAGATTTTTGAGTTAGCGTTAAGCACATTGGGGCTGCTTCTCATCTTTTTCAGGCAGCAGCACAAACTCATCATTCATCTTTGTTTTGCATTGAGTAGTTTACTATCCGAGCAATCAGCAAGGTTGTAATTAACAAGGCAAACAATGCCATCATTTTGAGTGCAGCATAATAGAACAGCCATAAGATGGCAAGGTAACTTCAGGGTCTATTCCAGGAAATTTCAGTTTGCAAACAAATTCACTAGCGAGACACAGGCCCACCAGGGTACAGCAGGCAGCACGGCGAAACCTATGTTCTTCATTTACTGCATGTGTTAGTGAAGGACCTGATATCATAAGTGGCTAACGCTACTTAAAATCGAGTTATAGCGCAGGAGGCAGTGGGCACTTCCTTCCTAATGGTCATGTTAGCATACCACAACAAATCTTAACACCAGCTCAGCTCAGTACTTCAGGCTTCCCCAGAACAAGCTCGTCAGTGGAACCATTGCTGGAAGATGTCAATGGCATGCCCTATAACGTTCCTTGTGACAGCATGGCTCAACACTGTTGGCCACCTGTATGTGTGTGTGTGGGAGCCAGAAGCTGTGCCATCAAAGCTAATCCTTGTCACCCAGTGGCCAGCCTTTGACTTGTTATGCTAGATCAAATACAAACGGTCAGAGGATGGCTGCAGGATTCATTGTCTCCCATTGAATACCAGTTGCATGGGTCGGCGGTGGCATAGTGGTATTGTTACTGGAGTAGTAATTCAGGGACCCAGAGTAATGCTCTGGGGGCCCCCAAGTTCAAATCCCACTATGGCAGATGGTAGAATTGGAATTCAATAAAAATATGGAATCAAAAGTCTATTGATGACCATGAAGCCATTGTTGATTGTTGTAAAAAACCTATCTGGTGTCTAGCACCGCTTTAGAGAAGAGAATCTGTCACCCTTACCTGGTTGACTCTTAAATGACCTCAAGTGGCCTAATAAGCCACTCAGTTCAAGCGGAACTGGCAATTAGGCTAACAAATGGCCAAATGTTGGAATTAGTGCATCAGCTGCCGACATCCCTCCCCAATAACCACCCCCCACAACACCCTCGCACCATCACTCACCTTTGCTTGGGCCCCTCAGGTGGGCACCTCCCCAGTAGCATTACCGGGCAATGAAGAGCTGCTGACCCCTAATTGGTCAGGACTATTGCCCCAGGGTCCCAGTGAAGGCCCTTTGGTGCCCAGTTTTGAGTCAGTTAGTGTAGCAGGCCTTCCCGAAAAGAGGTGAGGTGGAGCTTTCACCAACTCTCCAGCTGGTGGGCAAGACCCCCCATCACCTACATTAAATTCTCCCCATGGGTTTTTAAACATGGACTGTTGGAAGGATTTAATACTTATAGTCAATCAACCCTAGAGCTCTGTATTCAACTTAACAATCATTTGATGTGGATCATTTATGGGAACCAAAAGGCTCAAATTTAAGTTATTGACGATGTTGAATTGGGATTTATGGGGGCTTTCTATGATAGGACTGATATCTCTGAATCATTGTCAGCTGCACACTTCAGTTCTGAATGTGGGTAAGGCTCATTGGCATCCCACAATGCCCTCAGCTCTCACTTACCCCTCCAAGGAGCTGGCAATGTGCAGCAGTAGCCATATCCTGGTACTTCACCTTGATTGATGAACTAAACTAAGTGAGGGTATCATCATCTTTGGTGTAGATAGGGGACATTGCCTCGCTAAGTCAATGAAGTCTGCAATGATGGAAGAGGCAGACGACCCTTGCCAGAAGGTAATGGCTCTGAAGGTGGATACCGGCTAGATCCAGGATACATCCACTCTCCTGAGAATGCAGACATCTAGCCATCACCTCCAGGAAAGATTGATCCCTTACTGAATATCAATCCATAGCTAGCAATGAAACCTAGTCACAAAAATGCTCTTGTTTACAACAGAAATGCTTGGCACAACATTGAACCCAACCCTTAGCATGAGGAAGGAACTTGAAGAAGATGATCCCGACTGCACTGCGGAGAAATAAAGCACCTGCTTGTTTCATGGTTCCCTCGTTCCCAATTTCAAACTTGCTACCAGAGCTAACCAGGTACAAGTCAGACATCTTGCCACAAGGAGAAGAGATGCGTTTTCCAAACATAATGCAATCAACAACTCACTTGAAAGGACTATTACTGTGGCTGTTGATTGGAAAACCTAGGCCAATATATCGACAACATACGGAAGTTTTGCCTCTCCTACACACTTGCTGTTTGGACATTTCTTGGAAAGTTATACTTTAATGGAAGTAAAATAGCAACAAATTAGAACTGAAGAGATAGAAAACATAAGATCCAGAAAACTCCAGTGAGAATCGATGAAGGATTTCTGAACTGGGCAGGAGAGCTGACAAAGACAAAAAAAAGTGAACCAACCAAAACCTCCTTAAAGAATATTCTCAGTGACAGGTGTTTCTAGGTCCAAAATAAGGTTTGATTCAGTGTAAGATATGATATAATTTTGCCCATCGAATTGTCTTTTGTACCTTGTCCAAATTTAGCGCAACACCTTTCTAACATGTAGTCAACTGGTTAGCAACATAGCCAAGCATTCTGTTCGTTTGGTCATGCACAAAGCAAAGAGGTTTGCATAATAAACAGAAAAATTGAAGTGTTGCTTACACTGCCATCGAGGCTACACAGACTTAGTGAATCTTCATCTCTCTTTCTCTGCTTCCGTTTCTTCTATAAAAAATAGAACAAATTAGGTCAGTCAGACAATATAAAATAAATAAAAGAACAAATGCCAATTGATATAGTGCCTTTCATGGCCTCCTATCTGAAAATGCTTCACAGCTACACCTTTTAATGTGTACTATTACAAAATAGAAAAATGCAGCTGCAAATCTGTGCAAAGTCCTACAAACAGCAATGAGAGAAATGACCAGATAATCACGAGAGATAAATGTTAGGCAGGGAACGGAAAGAATTATCTTCAGCTGAGAAGACAGGTAGGATCTTCAAAAGACAGGACCTTCAATGGAAGAACCATAAAGGGTGTAGAGACGCAGAGGGACCTGGGTGTGCAAGTCCACAGATCTTTGAAGGTGACGTCACAGGTGGAGAAGGTGGTGAAGAAGGCATATGGCATGCTTGCCTTTATAGGACGGGGCATAGAGTATAAAAGTTGGGGTCTGATGTTGCAGATGTATAGAACGTTGGTTCGGCCGCATTTGGAATACTGCGTCCAGTTCTGGTCGCCACACTACCAGAAGGACGTGGAGGCTTTGGAGAGAGTACAGAGGAGGTTTACCAGGATGTTGCCTGGTATGGAGGGGCTTGGTTATGAGGAGAGATTGGGGAAGCTGGGGTTGTTCTCCTTGGAAAGACGGAGGATGAGGGGAGACTTAATAGAGGTGTATAAGATTATGAAAGGCATAGATAGGGTGAACGGTGGGAAGCTTTTCCCCGGGTCGGTGGTGACGTTCACGAGGGGTCATAGGTTCAAGGTGAAGGGGGGGAGGTTTAACACAGATATCAGAAGGACATATTTCACACAGAGGGTCGTGGGGGCCTGGAATGTGTTGCCGGGCAAGGTGGTGGAGGCGGACACACTGGGAACGTTTAAGACTTATCTAGACAGCTATATGAACGGAGTGGGAATGGAGGGATACAAAAGAGTGGTCTAGTTTGGACCAGGGAGCGGCGCGGGCTAATTGTTCCTTGTTTCTCGTGGAAGTGGAAATGACTAGGGTTGGGAAGCATTTTCCGATCAGGGCCATTGTGATTTCCTGGACTCGTTTCGATCGCCTCAGGAGGTCGGAGAGGAATTTCCCAGATTTTTTTTTCCCCATATTGGCCCTGGGGTTTTTCACTCTGGGTTTTCGCCTCTCCCTGGAGATCACATGGTCTGGAATGGGGGGGTGGGGGTGAGTTAATAGGTTGTAATGAACAAAGCATCGTAGCTGTGGGGGACAGCTCGGTGGATAGGATATTGGTATGTAGATAGGCTGGAAAATTGGGCGGGGATCCTGGATTCAGGATTCAATCCTGGACCGGGGAGCGGCGCGGGCTTGGAGGGCCGAAGGGCCTGTTCCTGTGCTGTATTGTTCTTTGTTCTTTGTTCTTTGTTCAATATTTGCTTAGTAGAGGCCACAAGCTTTCGGAACGCTGCTCCTTCATCAGGTGAGTGGGAGTTCTGTTCACAAACAGGGCATATAAAGACCCAAACTCAATTTACAAAATAATGGTTGGAATGAGAGTCTTTACAGGTAATCAAGTCTTAAAGGTACACATTGTCTGTACCTTTAAGACTTGATTACCTGTAAAGACTCGCATTCCAACCATTATTTTGTAAATTGAGTTTGGGTCTTTATATGCCCCGTTTGTGAACAGAACTCCTACTCACCTGGTGAAGGAGCAGCGCTCGAAAGCTTGTGGCTTGTGCTACCAAATAAACCTGTTGGGCTTTAACCTGGTGTTGTGAGACTTCTTACTGTGCTTACCCCAGTCCAACGCCGGCATCTCCACATCAGGTACAGCTAACACATGATACCTTACAGGCTTGCAAATTGGACAGTTAAATGGCATATGAATTTTAACAGAGATAAATGTGAGATGATGCATTTTGGTAGGAAAAGTGGAAACATTACTTACACCTTGGAAAATGAGAAACTGAATGAAGTACGAGAGCAAAGTGATCTAGGAATACTGGTAAACAAATGATTGAAAACTGCATCACAAGTCAGCAAAGCATTTAAAAATACGATCAAAGCACTGGAATTTATTTCTAGGGGTATATCATTCAAAAGCAGTGAAATTAGGTTAAATCTGTCTAGAACTTCAGCCAGGCCGCACTTACAGTAGAACAAAGAATAGTACAGCACATGAACAGGCCCTTCAGCCCACCAAGTCTGCGCCGATCATGTTGTCCTACCTAGACCAACCGCCTGTATCCCTCTGTACCTGTTCATGTGCCTATCCAGATAAGAAACTGTGCTGTACTGTGCACTGTTTTTGCCCCATACTATATAAAGGACATAGAAGCTGATGAAATATATAATTCTATGCAAGTTTAATATATTTGTGATCAAAATAAACAGGTTTTCCTGTGATTAAAATAACACATTTGATATAAATGTCTATAGAATAATAATGAAAACCATAATTTCCACTTTTTTCCTGGATTTTGTCTTTATTTTCCTCTGGTATGTGTCAATGTAGTTTTCCCATATTGCAGCTTTATAAATGTGGCTATGTTCCCATTTAGACTTTCCTAATCAAAATATGAACCTGTTTTTGTTCTACACGGCAACAGGTTTCTTTTTTCATTTATAAATCTGAGATAGAAAAATAGCACCATGTAACACTCTCCTTCCATCCTTTAAATAAGCCAGAAACACACACTCATTAAATTGTTCACACAGCTCAGATTGCAATCCCCACTTAAACTCGCTGCAACGCATTCCAATAGAGTTGCAGAGAGGATCAATGATGACCTCAGGGTGGGGGAGGGATCTGAGTAAGTCATTTTATTCACTGAAAATCTAACAGTAGCCTGAACTTTCAAACCCTTCTGCATTCTGGGAATACAGGTCACATCCACAGGGTCATCTTTCCAAGGTGGTTTTAATCGTAAATTCCTTGAATGGGGAACCCATACTAAAGTTAGGAAAATGAAGTTACAAAGCAATAGTACCGATGAACGTGATAATCATAGAATCCCTACAGTACAGGAGGAGGCCATTCGGCCCATCGAGTCTGCACTGACCACATCCCACCCCGGCCCTATACCCATAACCCTACACCTTTACCTTGCTAATCCCCCTAACACTAGGGTCAATTTAGCATGGCCAATCAACATAACCTGCACATCTTTGGACTGTGGGAGGAAACCAGAGCACCTGGAGGAAACCCACGCAGAAACGGGGAGAATGTGCAAATTCCACACAGACAGTGACCCAAGGCCGGAATTGAACCTGGGTCTCTGGCGCTGTGAGGCAGCAGTGCTAACCACTATGCCACCTTGCTGCCCTTTTGTTTTCACACATCGGATAATTACAATATAAATGTGTGATTTCTACTCCATTTGCAATTATTTTTTGCCAAAGCGAGATCAGTTGGTTGTTTTGGTCTCAAATTCAAAGACTGTCAATTGCATGTTTAATTAAGTGGAAATGTTCTGAGGGAAATTGTTCAGAGGAACCCATCCCTAAGCAATCATGAGGATCCACCAGGTGATTTGGATAACATGCATCATTGAACTGTAAAGGAAGATAGCAATTGGGAATGGGTGTTGCTGATAATGTGCAGGTTAAAACAAGTACAAATAAAGGGACTGGCGCCTCCAAAACCAGTGTTCAGTTCACAAAGTTGTCGACAATTACCAAACACGCACTTGAGAATACTAATAAATTAATCAAAACATAAAAGGCATTATGGTGGAAAATTTGGTCACCCAACAGGAAACAGGCAGGTAGGAAAGAACAGTGGCCATGCGAATTGTTTTATTTTCTGCCTGTTGCCACACCATTTTGGACAAATACATATCAGTAATGAGACATAAAGAATGCTCCACATTAACATATGAGCCACAGATTTTTTTTACAACATCAGCGTCCTGTTGGGGGAGATGAGTTCCTGACCCCATATCCTCTCCATTACAAAGGTCTTCCACCTCCAGCTCCATAACATCAGCTTCCTTTGCCCTGCCCTCAGCACTGCCAAAACACTCAACTGTGCCTTTGTTCCCTTGAGACTCGATATTATGAGGCTCTTAAGGTTGGTTTCTCAACTACCACACTCCATAAACATTAATTCATCCTTTGTTGCTCCTAACCCACCCCAAGTTGCAGACAGCTATTATCCCTGTGCTCACCAACCACACTGGCCAACAATTTGATATTAAAATTTTCATCCTCGTTCAAATGATTCAGTGGCCTCACCTCTCTCTAACTCTGCAACCTCATCTACCCCTACAACCCTTCAAAAACCTCCAATTCTGCCCTCCGCTCATTCCCAATTTCCTTTGTACGTCCAAAGTTGGATTCATAATTCAGTCAGGAACCAAGTTAAGCACAAAAGTCTCAGGGAGAACCGAAAAAGGAAGAAAGGGGGATGAAGGTGGTTTATGAGGAGATCCAAAAATCTTTTATAAATATAGAAATAATAAAAGGATAGAAGGAAGGGTGTGGTCAAGAAGGGGACCTTCTATCAAGGCCGAGAGCATGGCTGAGATACTAAATGATTGCTTTGCGTCTATCTTCACTGAAGAAGTGGATGCCGCCAATGTGAGTATAAAGGAGGAATTTGTTTTATTCATTCATGGGACAAAGGCGTCACTGGCTGGCCAGCATTTATTGCCCATCCCTAGTTGCCCGAGGGCAGTTAAGAGTCAACCACATCACTGTTGCTCTGGAGTCACATGTAGGCCAGACCAGGTAATGATGGCAGATTTCCTTCCCTAAAGGACATTAGTGAACCAGATGGGTTTTTCCGACAATCGACACTGGTTTTATCGTCGTCAGTAGATTCTTAATTCCAGATTTTTTTAAAAACTGAATTCAAATTCCACCATCTGCTATGGCAGGATTTGAACTTGGGGCCCCCAGAACATATGGCGATAATACCACTAGGCCATTGCCTCCTCCTGGCAGTAAATAAATTGAAAGGATAAAAATAGACAAAAAGGGAGATATTGAAAATGTTGGCAGTACTCAAAAAAAGTCACCAGGTCTGAATGGGATGCATTAAAGGTACTAAGGTAAAGAAGAGTAGAAATTGTCGAGGCACTGGCCACAATCCTTAATTTCGCCCTTACATGTGGAGTTGGTTCCAGAGCCCTGGATGAATGTAAATACTGGTGAAACTCAGGAAATACTGGCCCATCATCATAACACTAGTCTTGAGAAGTTTTTAAAAATATTAATCAAGGACACAATGAATTGGCACCTGGAAAACATGAGATGATAAATGAAAGGCAGCACATATTTATTCAAGGTAAAGTGTGTTTGACTAACTTCAAATACATTCTGTTGTGAAGTAACGGAAAGAGTAGATGAGAGTAATGCGTTTGATGTTGTGTATGTGCACTTTCCAAAGCAAGAATGTTTTGCTAAACCTGCATGAGGCACTAATTAGGCCCCGGATGAAGTTTCTGGAAATTCTTTGGCACCAAACTTTATGAGAGGGTGCAGAAGATTGTCTAGAATTGTACAAGGGGCGAAAGACTTTGGCTATGTGGAGAGATTGGAAAAACTGGGCTGTTCCCCTAAAAACGAAGAACGTGAAGGAGAGAGTTGATAGACAGGTCCAACATCATAAAGGATTTTCATAGAATTAATAAGGAGATATTGTTTCCATTGGCAGGAGGATTGGTGACCAAAGGGCACAGCTTTAAGGCAATTGGCAAAAGCAGCAGAGACAACATGAATAATTTTACTTCTAACGCAGAGAGTTGTGATGATCTGGAGTTACTGAAATAGAGGAGTGTAAGCACGTTTAATAATTTCTTTCAAAGAAAATTGGATAAATACTTGAACGAGAAAATACTTCGGGAAATGAGGAAAGAGCAAGGGTGTGGGACTAATTGAATAGCTCTTTCGAAGAGCTGGCAGTGACAGAGAATCATAGAATCCCGATAGTGCAGAAGGAGACCATTTGACCCACTGAGTCTGCACCGACTCCCCGAAGATCATCCCACCCCCTGACCCATCCCATTGATCATGGCTAATCCACCTAACCTACATACTAGGGGCAATTTAGAATAGATAATGGGGGAGGCGATGGCCTAGTGCTATTATCGTGAGACTATTAATCCAGGAACTCAGCTAATGCTCTGGGGACCTGCGTTCTAATCCTGCCATGGCAGATGGTGGAATTTGAATTCAATTTTTTTTAAAATCTGGAATTAAGAATCTACTAATGACGATGAAATCATTGTTGATTGTTGGAAAACCCCATCTGGTTCACCAATGTCCTTTAGGGAAGGAAATCTGCTATCCTCACCCGGTCTGGCCTACACGTGACTCCAAAGCCAAAGCAATGTGGTTGTCTCTTGACTGCCCTCCAAGGGCAACTTTTTAAAAATTCATTCATGGGATATGGGTGTCACTGGCTGGCCAGCATTTATTGCCCATCCCTTGTTGCCCTTGGGGGGCAGTTGAAAGTCAACCACATTGCTGTGGCTGTGGAGTCACATGTAGGCCAGACCAGATAAGGAGGCAGATTCCCTTCCCAAAAGGACATTAGTAAACCAGATGGGTTTTTCCGATTCTTAATTCCAGATATTTCATATTGAACTCAAATTCCACTTAAAACTGCATCAAGTCTGGGCAAACCCATTTCATTTGAGGTCCCTACAATGTGGCCCATTAGTCTGCAATGGATTCAAATCCAAAAGCCACAGGTAAGAGATCAGAATGCTAATTAGCTGCACCATAGAGGCTTTCTGTGAGCACATTATGGATTGACATTGGAGTTTGTAATCCAGGTTGCACTCTAGAAGCAGTAAACTCCTGTTGCAATTTTGAGTCTTAAGTCCGATAACCTATATAATCTACCATTTGCCAGAATCAAAAGCTGCTGGTCTGGAATGTGACTGCTTGCAATGTGGCAGGTCAGACTTTTAACAGGCCCGTGGTCAGCATGTCAGGTGAACCCTGAAGGGAAAGGAAATGTCGACCAGAGAGGATTATATTCCTTTGCGCTGTTTGAAGGTAAGTTCATATTAATGATTGCTCTTTTCTGTCCACAGCCTCTCAATGAGCCACAATGGAATATTTCAGAAGCAGACATTGAGGATTGGTGCATTTATCTTACTGACGTCTGCCCCATTGGAGCAAGGGGAGAGCAGCTGCAGAAGGAGCTGAAGCCAGTTTCACAGAGGAGGCGCTTGGTGCACCTCTCCACGCAGCGGAGTTTTGAGCTGATCGTTTCATCCCAAGAAGTGGCATGAGAGGAGGGGGGGGGGGGGACCACAGGCTGGCATGAGGGGGGGGGGGACCACAGGCTGGCATGGGGGGGGGGGGGGGGGGGAGAACCACAGGCTGGCATGAGGGGGGGGAAACCACAGGCTGGCATGAGGGGGGAGAACCACAGGCTGGCATGGGGGGGGGGGGAGAACCACAGGCTGGCATGAGGGGGGAGAACCACAGGTTGGCATGAGGTGCCCGGGAGGAGATGGCCGAGCATGTTTCGAGTGTGGACAATGTCAGGCAGAGCTGGAGTCGGTGCCAGAAGACATTCATTGACCGAGGTTGGCAAGGGTGAGCCTGGCATCAATATGAGCAAGATTTTTCCAGTGTGGGGCAGGTTTAAAAAGCAAAGACAGTAGGTGTACCAAGTACCCAGCTCATCCACAGTGGCATGCTTACACAGACACACTGCTTTCTTCAATTAGTCATGATGTGGAGATGCCGGTGTTGGACTGGGGTAAACACAGTAAGAAGTTTAACAACACCAGGTTAAAGTCCAACAGGTTTATTTGGTAGCAAAAGCCACACAAGCTTTCGGAGCTCCAAGCCCCTTCTTCAGGTGAGTGAGTCCCACTCTTACTGTTCTTCAATTAGGCCAGGGACCATTCTAACTGGTTACGAATCGGGGAATCTGTGCAAGCTGTAAAGCTGGGGAATAAAATCAGAGAACGTTGACAGAAGTCAGCCGGTCTGCAAGTGTGGAGATGGAAACATAGGGAGTCTTTTGTAGAGATGACCAATTCCTACAAACTCTGAAGAGGAGTTGTACTCCCTCAAAAGTTTCACTCAGCCTCTCTCTCCACAGGCGATGCCAGACCTGATGGATTCTGCCAGCATTCCCTGATGTTAATTCTTTTTTATTCTGGATGGTGTTTGTCGTGATGACATTCACCCGACTGAGAACAGGCATTAGCCAGCCATTCACTCATCTGATCACGTTGCTCTGACATGAGAGTCCTTGGCAGTGTTAATGCCAACTCCAGGCCTAATGTTTACAGGACAAGTGAGCTAAGAACACCAGCGAACACTTCCACATTGGTGGCAGGGTCGAGATTGTCACCACATATGGAGGAACAAGTGCTCATCCTCATAGACACACATGGAGCAAGGAGCATAGGCAGTGCTAAGACTAGAGGGTGGCCTGGTTCTGGTCAGATGAGTGAGGTATCATACTGGGCCACTAGATTTGAAGGTTTATTGGCGAAATGCAGTGTTTGGTGCCGGGGTTGCACACTCAAGACCCTTGACAACCATCGTCATCAGAGGGTGCAAGTCTTCGTTCATGGGATCATATCTTCCGCTGAGTTAATTAATGCACGTCTGGCCGGGTGGATGTGTATCTGAGTTAAGATTTAGATGCAAACTTTTAGTAATCTGTTTAACCGATGATCCCCTGCCCTGGATTAATTCTGTTCCTTTCAGGAGAAGCCTCTTCAGCGCTGCCTCCATTGGAGAATGCTGAAGAAGCTCCACCCTCCTCTGAGGAGTGACCCTTGGAGGGTGCACCATCACACCGTCTCTGGGCATTCAGCACCATCACAGATACTGGGGCTTTGGCAGGGATCAGCACATTGGACAGGGGTAATAAATGCATTGGTGAGGACACTTCACAGTCGCAGGTGCAACTGCCAGAGAATGCTGGAACAGGCCTTGGGCGGTCGGAGGAGTTACTGTTTAAAAACCTGCCCCAAGAAGCTCGGCCTTTTGGCTAAGGTCAAGCGTCAGATCAAGCCCAAGATGGGAGGCAATGCCGTTTCTCATCAGCTTGGATCTTGTTTGTCTCTCTTGTGAGGACCATGAATTGATTCAATTGGAATTTGAATTTGGCGTTTGGAACAAGGAATGGGTTTGGGTTTGCCTGGTCCACTGTGAGCATTGGTTTTGTAACTTTAAGAATGGAATAAAAACATTAAAAACAAGCTTGCGCTTAAAAAAAAAAGGTGCTTCAAACCTGATGTGATTCAGATCTTGAAAGCGTCTTATTGCATTCTGACCACTTGGCAATTGCCTCAATAGACATTGAAATGGACACTTAAATAATGCGGGTGGGTTCCCAACATTTTGACCCACCTGCACATGGTATTAACTAAAATTAACATGATGAGGTTGGGAACTGCTGCCCGGAAGTCATCATGCCCAATATTACGCTCTGCAAAGCGGGAAAGACTCCTGCTCAGAGTGCAAGATTCAGGCCCTTTTAAGTAGGCTTGTGTTTCTGCCATGTTCTCCTACAAGGCTGCTCAGGAAGAGTGACAATGTGCTGAAGCCACACCACTGCAAAAGTACAAAGCGGTTCTTCTCCTCAGAACAGACCCTACATCAATTACACGTGATACTGAAACTGCTCTTTATTTCAGAACATTAGCCAACTAAAATAACTGGTAAAATCATTGCACAGGAGAATTTCTTTCCGGTTTTAAGTGAATAGAAATGTAGCAAAGATGATACAAATAATTCAGCTGAAGATATTTGTAATTTTAAACCATTTTGAATGTGTCCTTTTCACAATCACAGAATAATAGTGTTACAGCACAATAGGATACCATTCTGTCAATCTTGTCATTTCTTTGGTAGAACTATCCAATTAGTCTCATTCCCCTGCTCTTTCCTCTTAGCCCTGCGTTGGGTCCACTCGTTCGTTTGAAGAGACAAGGGGACAGCACTAGTACGAGTTTTAAAATGGTTTTCTGTCATTGGACAGAACTTAAAAAAATTAACATGACAGAAGCAAAAACAAAAGCGAACTTGGAGACTGTCTTCTCAGCCAGACACTTGAACTGTATTGAAACTGAACTAGAAATGGATCTTGAAATTGAATACACACACTGTAAAAATCAAAAATATATTTCAACCCTTATCTTGTTATTGAAAGTGTTTTTCACATGCTGTCTTTGTCTAGAAAAACAATCTTTGCAGCTGCTGTTGCTTGCTTGCATTGTGTACCCTTTAGGAATGCAGTCAATTCTTGGTTGACCCATCTGATTCTACATGTAGTCAAACTAGCTACAATTTGTTAAGCTTAGCAGAGTTAGTTAACCTCTACAGTCTGGCATTTAAATGTAATTGTACATAGGCAGAAATATCTTAAAATGAAATCTTTGCATAGACTGAAGCAACAGGGTTACACAGGATCCCTCACCCTGTAAATTATTTTCAAGTATTTATCTAATTCTCTTTTGAATGCTATGTTAGAATCTCCTTCACTACCCTTTTTGACATCTAGCGCACTAGATCACAACACTACCGTCCAAGTCAACAGCTGTCAGCATTACAGCTGCAGCTGGAAGGACTGGAAAATCCCATCTACTGTGTAAAATTAATTACCTAGCAAAGCTGGTTGAAAGACTATTGTAATTTGAAGTTATTGAGGGGAAGCAATGGTATTATCGCTAGATTGTTAATTCAGAACCTCAGCTAATTTTTCTGGGGACTCGGGTTCAAATCCCACCACGGCAGATGTTGGAATTTGAATTCAATAAAAAAAAATCTGGATTTAAGAATCTACTGATGACCATGAAACCATTGTTGATTATCAGAAAAACCCATCTGGTTCACTAATGTCCTTTAAGGAAGGAAATCTGCCGTCTTACCCCGTCTGGCCTCCATGCGAGTCCAGAGCCATAGCAATGTGGTTGACTCTCAACTGCCCTCGGGCAACTAGGGATGGGCAATAAAATATTGGCCAGCCAGCGACACGCATGTCCCATGAATGAATTTTTAAAAACTTAATCAGCTCACTTTTTAGCATACTTATAAGTTTTAAATAATGTCTGAACATCAAGAAAGACTGGACCTTCACTCAATCATAGTCAATGTGCAGAAAACAGATGCCTTTGTGTATTGTAGCTGAAAGAAATCTGTGCATATCAGCAACTTTGAAAGGTCATTGTATCATGATTAGAAAAATGTGCAATCATCCCACTGGCATTAAACTGATGCCAAGAAATTTGAAACATATGCCAGGGAAGTCATTATATTTAACATCTTTATCGTATGGAATATATGCATCTACAATATGCTAAAAAGGGTCTTACAGCTCTATGAACCTCCAGTTAATTTTGCCAACATAAATATCAAAGTCCATATTTATGATGGAAACTGCCTGCAAACTTGGCATGCTGCAACGATCTCCTTCCCTTCCTCTGCAGGAGATGCAGCACACCATTATCACACCAATTATATTCACTACAAGTTTAATAAATCCAGTTTCATTATGAAGGAAGAAAGACTTGCATTTAGATAGTGCTTTTCATGACCACCAGACAACTCGAATCATTTTACAGCCAACTAAGTACTTTTTGAAGTGTAGTCTCCGTTGTAATGTGTTGTGGCAGCTATTACACACGCAGCGAACTCCCACAACGACAGATAGAATAGAATCCCTACAGTGCAGAAGAGGCCATTCGGCCCATCGACTCTGCGACAGAGCACCTTACCCAGGCCCTAACCCCTGCCTGTAACACCATACATTTCCCCTGTCTAATCCATCTAACCAACACATCATGTGTTTTTTGTGTGATGTTGATTGAGGGATAATTATTGGCCAGGGCACCAGGGATAACTCCCCTGCTCCTCTCCAAAATATTGGCAGGCCTTCTTTTACATTCACTCAAGCAGGTTGATGCATGGAGCCTCAATTTAAACATCTCATGCGAAAGAGGCCGCTTGTGGCAGTGCAGCACCCCCTCAGTACTGCACTGGAGAATCAGCCTCTTGTGCTCAAGCCCTGGAGTGGAATTTGAACCCAGAACTTTGTGTCTCAGAGGCAAGACTGCTTCACTGATTCATGGCTGATATTATTAGTACAATAGTATATGGGATACAATATATGATTTTAAATTAGGACTGAATGAATGACGTCTCCATATCATCCGGACACTAAACCTCGTCTTGACTGTGTGTGTGAAATGTCACAACATCAACAAGTAATATATTAAAAATCTTGTATCTGCTTAGATTATCTGTCCATGAAACCAAACTTGTAACTTTTCAATTTGCTGGTAATATGAAAGTTGATTGTTAGAGGTGGCATAGGGGGATGGGATGGGCAAGGAACTGTCACGGCAACAGGTCCTCAGAATCTGTTTGCTGGAATGAGACCACAGAATTTGTTTTTTTGATTTATTATTGTCGCATGTATTAGTATACAGTGAAAAGTATTGTTTCTTGCGCACTTTACAAAGCATACCGTACATGGAGAAGGAAAGGAAAGGGTGCAGAATGTAGTGTTACAGTCATAGCTAGGGTGTAGAGAAAGGTATTGATGGAGGAGTGAAAATTATGGAGAACGGTTTTCCATTACATGTCTGAAAAACAAAACAAAAAGTAAAAAATAAACAGTTAATAAGCAGAAAACATGGAGATTGAAATTCCTGTTGGCCCATTAAGGGGTCTGAAATGGCTGGTGTGAGCCTCTGAAGGCCTGAGGCTGGCCTACACAAGTGGCCTGTTATTTGGATGAGCTACTGCAGCCTATTGCTGTAAGGGACATTTCTGGGGTGGGTGACATGGGAATAGGGACGAGGGTGTGGAATGATGGAGAATGTTGCAGAAATGAAGTGGCATTTCCGCTCTTCTGGATTCCATAGGAATGATTTTTGAATTCTTTATTAATCACCACCAGCGTGCTGAAGAATCCTGGGCAGCAAACCTGGTTCCTGCTCCTCTCATCACTATTCAATTTCCCAGAGAGATCTAAAACAGGCCCTCATACAGATGTGAGAAGGGCCTAAGAACTGCTTAGGTGTCTGATAGGGCCATCTGGACAATGGCCAAACCAAATACCAGGCTGGACAAACCTTCCAACATGTTAGTCCTCAAAATGTTTCTTCCCTAAAAGGAGAGCAATCAGATCTAATTCCTGCCTCGAGACTTTAACAAGTGACCAATTATAAAAGAAAGGTAGGTTGCACTGCCAGTGAGATCTGTCACAAACTTGAAGACTCTCAGCTATCATTAAACTGCAGCTTTGAGTCTTTTAACAGCCGCCCAGTATGCTCTCTGTACCACTGTCATTTGGAAAAGGGTGGTGATTGTTTTCTCTGCTTATTCTTGACATCCTACACAGCAGTTCAACTGGTCAATTCGAAGACCCAGCATCTATAACTAGCTGCGCCAGACTAAACTGGCTGGTTAGTCATCCAGGTAAAGATTGTCCGGAGGTGGGGAACTTGGGGCTTTCTTTCTAAATGATTATGAATATTTAAAAAGGAAATAGATACATTTCGAGACTCTAAAGGCATCCAAGGGTACAGGGAGTGTGGGGGAATATTGCATTGAGATAGAGGATCAGCCACGATCATATTGAGTAGCGGAGCAGGCTTGAAGGGCCGAATGGCCTACTCCTGCTCCTATTTTCTATGTTTCTATGTATAAATGCTGACTTGCGGGGATCTGTTAATCTAAATGTGTACAACTCAGAAGGGTTCAGCATATATTTGCTTGGATTACATGGAAGTAGGGAAGTTGTCCCTATCCCAAGGTAAGCACAGATAAATCTGCAAATCAAAGGGAAACCTGTTGACTTCTCATTAACTCGGAGTTTCTTGCTGATTAGAAACCACTGGGCAGTATTAATTGCTAGCATGTCAGAGTCATGGGTGATGTTTAACAGCATGTGTGTGCAGTGTCTCATTCCTGTTCTCCAATGCCAAGCCAACTGGTGCCTGCGACTATAACAAGCTATAAATAAGTTGGTAACAAAGAGTCTGGTTTCATTAGAAGTTCTAAGCTGAACTCCAAATTTAATTGTTTATACGGGACAGGCTGTAAATTCCAGTATTTCAAAAGGAGGATTGCAGTAAACTCTCCCCCCACCCACTCCCCTCGGCTGCCAACTCAAGTTAAACCAGTCAGAAGTTTCATTACAATTCACATAGAAGAAATCATAGAAACCCTACAGTGCAGAAGGAGGCCATTCGGCCCATCGAGTCTGCACCGACCACAATCCCACCCAGGCCCTACCCCCACATATTTTACCCGCTAATCGCTCTAACCTACGCATCCCAGGACTCTAAGGGGCAATTTTTAACCTGGCCAATCAACCTAACCCGCACATCTTTGGACTGTGGGAGGAAACCGGAGCACCCGGAGGAAACCCACGCAGACACGAGGAGAATGTGCAAACTCCACACAGACAGTGACCCGAACCGGGAATCGAACCCGGGACCCTGGAGCTGTGAAGCAGCAGTGCTAACCACTGTGCTACCGTGCCGCCCTAGAGATGCAGCTGAGACAGACAGGTGCAATGTTGTATTCAGGGTGGTGGACATGCCGGCGTTGGACTGGGGTGGGCACAGTAAGAAGTCTCACAACACCAGGTTAAAGTCCAACAGGTTTACTTGGAATCACGAGCTTTCGGAGCGCTGCCCCTTCATCAGGTTCATCTCCTTCACCTGATGAAGGAGCAGAGCTCGGAAAGCTCGTGATTCCAAATAAACCTGTTGGACCTTAGCCTGGGGTTGTGAGACTTCTTACTGTATTCGGGGTGTACATGTAAAAAGAGGGTCCGGTTTTGAGAAGGTAATATTTATGTAAAAATGCAGAATGGGCTGCACACATTACATCAGCTAAATTTTGGAAAGAAAACAGTTCAAGTTCTCAGCCTGGATTTTACACTGGGAATAACAGTAGGGTTGTCAACTCTGGCTGGACATATTCCAGATGTGGGTGAAAGTGCCATCATGGAAAGCTGGCGGTGTTGCCTGAGTGGGTGAAACCAGAGAAAAGACCTGTAATACTGAGTGAGAGGGAATGAGCCTGTCTCCACTACTTGAGTCTGGATAATTCCTTCCCCTGCCAGCTGCTCTCGGGGGACAGAAATCGGCAGCGCACCACAGTCCACCACTAATTCAATCTGAGACTAATTAATAACATTGATAAAACTAATTACACACTATACCAGCCTCCAGTCAGTCTCAGCCAAGCCTAACTTTAGTTCATAATCAACATTCTTTCCTCCAACTCTGCAGCCGGAATGGGCATTGCCTCAACTGAAAGGAGCACTGATCACATGGTTTGTGGGCTATGCAGATATTTCCGTCAAGTGGCCTCCGCCAATGTTAAGTTGCAGATGTAGGTTCCTGACATGGAGAAGGTCAGGTGGTACTTGAGCCCAGGTCATGATTGGCTGGTGGCTGGCACTGGCCGCCATTGCCAGGAGCTGATGTGCTTCCAGAACGTTCTGTTTGGTCACCGTGATATTGAAGCAGATTCTGGGAGACTCCCAGCGATTCCGGGAGGGTTGGCATCCCTCAATAACGGTGAGGTTATCAGCAGTCACAGTTATTCAGAAATCTAGAGGTTGTTGCTCGTGATATCTCACTCCACCAGAGCGCTGGATAGCTAAAGTAATTGTTATTTTAAGAGGGAGGACAGAATATGTGGAAGGAATTATACAAAGACAAAGACAAACAAAGAACAATACAGCACAGGAACAGGCCCTTCGGCCCTCCAAGCCCGCGCCGCTCCCCGGTCCAGGATTGAATCCTGAATCCAGGATCCCCGCCCAATTTTCCAGCCTATCTACATACCAATATCCTATCCACCGAGCTGTCCCTCACAGCTACGATGCTTTGTTCATTACAACCTATTAACTCACCCCCACCCCCCCATTCCAGACCATGTGATCTCCAGGGAGAGGCGAAAACCCAGAGTGAAAAACCCCAGGGCCAATATGGGGAAAAAAAAAATCTGGGAAATTCCTCTCCGACCCCCTGAGGCGATCGAAACGAGTCCAGGAGATCACAATGGCCCTGATCGGAAAATGCTTCCCAACCCTAGTCATTTCCACTTCCACGAACACCATATGAATTCCCTGCCCCCGAGACAGGTTCCCAACTATCCGCAGTCTCGCTCTGTACTGGCACCAGCAAGATGATCATAGAATGAAGCCTTGAAACGAGAAACAAGGAACAATTAGCCCGCGCCGCTCCCTGGTCCAAACTAGACCACTCTTTTGTATCCCTCCATTCCCACTCCGTTCATATAGCTGTCTAGATAAGTCTTAAACGTTCCCAGTGTGTCCGCCTCCACCACCTTGCCCGGCAACACATTCCAGGCCCCCACGACCCTCTGTGTGAAATATGTCCTTCTGATATCTGTGTTAAACCTCCCTCCCTTCACCTTGAACCTATGACCCATCGTGAACGTCACCACCGATCCGGGGAAAAGCTTCCCACCGTTCACCCTATCCATGCCTTTCATAATTTTATACACCTCTATTAAGTCTCCCCTCATCCTCCGTCTTTCCAAGGAGAACAACCCCAGTTTCCCCAATCTCTCCTCATAACCAAGCCCCTCCATACCAGGCAACATCCTGGTAAACCTCCTCTGTACTCTCTCCAAAGCCTCCACGTCCTTCTGGTAGTGTGGCGACCAGAACTGGACGCAGTATTCCAAATGCGGCCGAACCAACGTTCTATACATCTGCAACATCAGACCCCAACTTTTATACTCTATGCCCCGTCCTATAAAGGCAAGCATGCCATATGCCTTCTTCACCACCTTCTCCACCTGTGACGTCACCTTCAAAGATCTGTGGACTTGCACACCCAGGTCCCTCTGCGTCTCTACACCCTTTATGGTTCTTCCATTTATCGTGTAGCTCCTCCCTACATTATTCCCACCAAAATGCATCACTTCGCATTTATCAGGATTGAACTCCATCTGCCATTTGCTTGCCCAAATTTCCAGCCTATCTATATCCTTCTGTAGCCTCTGACTATGTTCCTCACTGTCTGCAAGTCCTGCCAGTTTTGTGTCGTCCGCAAACTTACTGATCACCCCAGTTACTCCTTCTTCCAGATCATTTATATAAATCACAAACAGCAGAGGTCCCAATACAGAGCCCTGCGGTACACCACTAGTCACAGGCCTCCAGCCGGAAAAAGACCCTTCCACTACCACCCTCTGTCTTCTATGACCAAGCCAGTTCTCCACCCATCTAGCCACCTCCCCCTTTATCCCATGGGATCCAACCTTTTTCACTAGCCTACCATGAGGGACTTTGTCAATCGCTTTACTAAAGTCCATATAGACAACATCCACGGCCCTTCCTTCGTCAACCATTTTGGTCACTTCTTCAAAAAACACCACCAGGTTAGTGAGGCATGACCTCCCTCTCACAAAACAAAAAGACTCAGCTTCACGTCAATAGTAGGATAAATAATGGAATTCTCATCAAAGGAGAGAAGAGAACATCTCTAAGTTAGAAATATAACGAAGAATAGTCAGCGTGGATTTCAAATGGGAATATCTTGTTTGACCAACCTTATTGAATTGTTTGAGGCATTAACACAGAGAGTAGACAATGGTAATGGAGTAAATGTAATTTATCTGGATTTTCCAACGGTCTTCTGTAAAAGCCCCATAAGAGACTAATGAAGAATGTTGGAGGATGTGGGGCCAGGGGACAAGTGGCAGAATGGATTGCTAGCTGGCTCCAAGACTGAAAGCAGTGAGTGGGAGTGAAGCGTATTTATTCCTTAGGCACTGATTGCAAAATCCAAAGGCCATTTTCTTAAGTGTTGACTTAAATGGAAAATGTTGCTCACATGGAGAGCCTTGCTAGTCTGCATATAACATTGCAATTTTCAATGATATACACATTGGATTGCAGGCTAATAAAATGTGAAGACCGTTGATTGCTTCCCAAATTTTGACCGTAATACTGGAACTCAATATCCAAAAATAAACATTATTTTCCTCTGGAATATCTGTTGTATGATATTGGAGTTAGTCCAGGATTCTAAACTGATTCCTCGACATAACCATAGAAATAAATCCAAGAATAAGGCAGCCCTTTTTAAACAATCTCACTGTCGGTGTGTGCTGTTTTTGATGAAACTGAAAATCTCTTTCAAGTCGTTCTGACTTCCAGGACAATATTTGATGAGTACAGGGCCAACCTTTCACAGAGAAAGTTTCCATTACCTTTCTTCGTGGTCGATGTTTCCAGCTGGACTAGAACCAAGAACAAGTCAATGTCTGAAACCACTGCAGTTGCAAAACAGGTCCAAAACGTGTGGAGGGGATGATTTTGAAAAGGAGAACAGCAGCACTGTATATTCAATTCGTATTCAAGAGGCAGTTGTATATAGCACTTGGGATGAATGGGATCAAACGTTGTGGGGAAAAAGCAGGATTAGGCTATTGAGTTGGGTGATCAACCATGATCATAATGAATGGCGGAGCAGGCTCGAAGGGCCAAATGGCTTCCTCCTGCTCCTATCTTCTATGTTTCTATGTAACACGGGGCTGGATTTTATGGGTGGGGGGGTGGAAGGATGGGTAGAATGGGGAGGGGGGGGGAGGAAGGGGAATACTACCTGCTATACGTAGATTAGGAAAAGAAAGTCCGCTTGCAGCGATGATACCTGGTCAATGCCGCCTGCAGCATGAGTGTGGGACTTCTGCCCCTCAGTGGGGTTGTTCGGCAGCTCTTGTAATCCCAGCAGCACCAGAGTTCAGTGGTGGGTGCTCCCAGGATGGTAAGCAGGCCCAGGATGAAAAGCCCCAAGGGACTCAGGTAAGTATTGGGCGGGGAGGGATTGGGTACCTTAGGAAAGGGGGAAGAGAGGGGGTTGGGAGTATGAGTTTTGCAGTGTAGGTGGGGGACGAGAGAAGGTAGGGTTATTATCTTTGGAGCAGGTGTCGCCCATGTGAAAATAGTACCCTTGTAAATATGTTTTGAAAGAACAGGCCACCCTCTCTTGCCTGCCTGCCCACGTCAATTGTGTTATGGTGTGAGCAGTGTAATATTGGGAACAATTGACTTGCTAACAAGCTCAACTGACCCTTAATTATTTACACATGGTGGGTGGGCTTCAGATTTTGGTGCCCACTCGCAGGGCAGCTCAGGAGTGGGGGAGAAGGGGTTGGGCTTGCCACCCTTTGCATTTTACAGTCCCCCCCATCATACCACCAAAAACATGCCCAGAGGGGGGAGGAGGACATAACATCTTGCCCATTAAACATAACTGGAAAATAATAGCCCAGATCTCCCAGTTTCCAGATGGTTGGAGATCAGACATATCCTGGAAGATGCTCTCGTGATCCAATGGAGCTCCAGTACAAGGACTCTGTGGGAACTGCCCAAGAAGTGTCAACTTCCGCCGGGCAATTCTCCTGCCCCCGCGACCCTCTGAGAAGCTCACCATCTCGGAGTTAGAATCAGAGACTTGATGCAGTTCTGACCCGCTTACCTGGATACTTACCCAGGAACTGTTTATACAGAAAAATACTTTGTTGATTTAGCACCTGGGTAATTGTACAACTGACCATCCCCCTCACTCACCTACCTTACTGACCATACCCCCTTGTGGAAGGCAAATGTGTATTTTTTCCTGATCAGGGCCAGAAATAGGGGTGGAATTTTCCCGTCCCTCCCGCCACGGGAATCATAGCAGGTGGGGCACGGACTATGCAAAGATCTGTTGACCCCAGGTAGGAATTTCCAGACTTGGGGCGAGCATGGCTGGAAAATCCTGCCCAGGGTTTCTGATCCTGATTGGATCGGAACATCTGGGCCAAGATCATCATTCAACTAGTCTATTGACAATACATTTGTTAGTAACTCCTTCTCCATCACAACCTCTTTTTTGTCTTTTTCTAGACTATAAGATTACAAAGTGTGTTCCTTGTGCATCTTTTTTCAATTGATCCCCATTCATGGAATTGACAAATCCTCATTTCCATTTCTGCCAATGTCGCCAGATAACCTGGCATCCAAAGCAGAGCCTGTGGGTTGTGGTTGTGTGTGAGAAACACTGGCTTTTTGGAACTATTAAGATTTGGGCTTTGTAGAATATCCTTTACGTCAACCAGTTCCCTGGAAAAGGATAAAGATATATTGACAGAATTTCACAGAACATAGCTCTGCGCCAAGAAAACGGATTCAAACAAATACTGAAATAAGCAATCAATTTGGAACAGAGTGTGTGAACACAGCAAGACAGTGCAATATGCTTAAGATACAGGTTACTGAGATGTATCAACTGTGCATCATTGATCACATTTGGATCAAACATACAGAAGAATACAAAGCTGGCTGTAGTGAGCCAAGTCTAGATCATTTTATAACTTTTAGTGCAAAAAGTGCTGTGGTTTTCACTGTGGAAAATTACACAAAGCTGCAGATCTACGTGATTAAGTGTGTCTCATTTACAGAGGCAATAACTTTCCCTTTCTTTAAGTGTGATTGAGAATGGTACAAACCGCGGCAGCCTGCCTGCCTAATGTAAATAAATAGTTACGGGTCAAGTGAGCTTGTTTACAATCAGGAGCACTTTCAGCAAGGTTTCAAATGCCACATCAAGCCACAATACAATCAAGGGAGAACACACCACAGTGGGAAACTATCACTCTGAAGAATTGGACAGGCCCTGGGTCTGAAAAAAAGGCACATTCACACAAATAACTGCAATAAAGACTGTGTTTATTTGCCAGAACAGACCCCACTGGAGTACTATCCGTAATCCCAGTCGCCAAACTAAAAAATAATAATAAACCAGCATTAAAGGGGATGCAGTGTAGAAGCAACCTCTTGAAGAATAATACATTTCTGAAATAGGAATCGTAGGATCGCAGCAGTGCGGAGGGAGGCCATTAAAGGAAGGGCCTGAGTAATGTCGAGAGTGGGAACGGAGATAAAAGGCGAGAACTAAATGAGCAGCAACCTGAGGCCAAAGAGCAGATGTGGGGATAGATGGAGCAGCGGAGTAAGAACAAAAAAAAATCAAATAGTAGCCTCACAGGACAGCATTTAGGAGATTGGGGCATTCACAGTGGCAAGCACTGCTGCCTCACAGCGCCAGGGATCCTGGTTCGATTCCTGGCTTGGGTCAGTATCTGTGCAGAGTCTGCACATTCTCCTCATGTCTGCATGCATTTCCTCCGGGTGCTCCGGTTTCCTCCCACGGTCCGAAAGACGTGCTGGTTATCTTCATTGGCCATGCTAAATTCTCCCTCAGTGTACCCGAACAGGTGCCAGAGTGTGGGTGACTAGGGATTTTCACAGCAACTTCATTACAGTGTTAATGTAAGCCTACTTGTGACGAATAAATAAACTTTAAAACTTTTAGTTGATGAGTATTGCACTATTATTGTCTCTCAGCTAGAGCAAATGTTTAAACTAAGAGTTGGTTAAATATAACTACTACTTTAATAAATTAATGAGACAAACTGATTAACTAATAGATCTATAAATAATCAGTTAAAAAGTATTACATTTATTCAGGTTAACATTGAGCACATTAAGACAGGACATAGCAGGGTAAGGCTATCTGTCAGGGCTGTAACATATGGGAGTTTGTGGACAGTGAGGCTATCCTGGATTTCCACATCTGCAGGAAATGTCACTCCAGACAGAGTCAGTGTGCGAAAAGTGAGTTGGAGACACTCTGAAACATAAGGGAGCGGATGGAATTTCTGGGTTGTTGTTGTTCAGAACACAGACTGTTAAGAATTTGGGCAGTGGGGACAAAGGAGAAGTTAAGGAGGTCCTTCAGACACTGGCCCTGGCCAACAGGTACAATGTCCTGGTTACCTGTGAGGACAAGGTGAAGGACTGCAGGGAAGACAGCCAGAATACAGATGTTGGCACGGTGGCTCAGAAAGCTGTTAGGGGTGAATAGAAAGATGGAAAGTGATAGACGATCTATAACTGGGGGATAGATGGCTTCCGCTGAAACTGTGAATGAGAATCCTGTAGGATGTGTCGAGTAGCAGATGTCAGGGTAAGAGATATGTTGTGGCAGCTTGCGAGGAATATAAAAAGGGAGCAGGATAATCCAATTGTTGTGGTCCATGTTGGAATAAATGACATGGACAGGAAAGGTCTTGCTGAAGGAATATCAGGAGTTAGGAGCCAAGCTAAAAGGGTAGGACATTGAGGATAATAATCTCTGGATTATTGCCAGAGCCACGTTCAAATTAGCACAGAAACAATGTGGGAAAGAGGGATTCCTTTTAATGGGATAATAACACCAGTTCTGGGACAAGAAGATGGGCCAAAGGAATGGACTAAACCTGAATTAAGATTGGGCCGATATCTTAGCAGAAAGGGTAAACTGGGAGGTGACAAAGGCTTTAAACTTGTAATATAATGGGAAGGGTGTACAGGAAATGAAATTTGTCTAAATATAAGTGAAAACAGGAAAGGGGCAAACACTTGGGCAACTAGGGGAATAAATAAAATTATGGAGTAGTTATGTAAAAAGATGGTTAAAATTAAAGGAAGAGGAACTTTTGTTAACAAAAATGTCTGTGCAGCAATGCAGAATCTGTCCATAATAAAACAGGGAAACTGGAGGCATTAATATATTGCAAGGAACCAGACAGAGTAGGGATTAGAGAGATATGACCACAGAGAAATCAAAACTGGGAACTAAACATTGCAAGATATATCATAGTTAGCAAAGCTGGAGGGAAAAAATGGGATAGTGGAATCATGGAGTCACTGCACTTATTGGGGAAAATATAATGGCAGTAGAAAAAAGTGACAATTGAACAAGACAGAAGCCATATGAATATCAATAAGAGATAATAAAGGATCAACCACACTAATATGTGCAGTCTGTCGACCCCTAATAGGAGAAAGAAGGTGGAGGAAGAAATGTGCAAATAAATTAGGGAATTGAGTAAAAGACAGAATAATAATCATGGGGAATTTCAACTACTTTGATATCAATTGGCAAGAGGTAGGTAAAGGGGATGAGGGAATGGAGTGTACAAAATTCCTTTCTAACCCAACATGTAAGAAGCCCAACTAGGGGGATTCGTTACAGGATCTGGTAATGGGGAATAAACCAGATAGGGGAACAACTAGGAAATATGACCACAACATAATACACTCCGAGATAATAATTGCAAAGCACAGAAGTATGTGATGACCAGGCAAGATAGGTCCATTTTTGAGGTGATCAGAATGTTAAACTTAAACTTACAAAAACAAAATGAACAACAATAGTGGCAAACAAGAATGTAAAACAGCAATAGGAAACATTTAAAATTGTATTCAGTGTTATCCAGGAATAAACAAATTGCTAAACACAGCTAAACACTGATGAGTCAACATGGATAAAGCAGATATAAAGAATAAAATTAGGGTACGGGAAAAGACATAAACGGAGTACATGAAGAGCATCAGAAGATGACAAGGAAGAAGAAGAAGAACTTACTACAGAAGTCAAAAACTCAATTAGGAGAACAAAGAAGTGAAATTACCAAGGAAAATTAAACAATAAAGTATTTTTACAGACCCATAAATTTAATAAAGGGATGTCAAGATAGGAATTGGATAACCTATTGACAGACAGAGTAATGACAAAGGTAATGATCGAGTAATGGCAGAAATATTAATTTTTTTGCTTCAGTGTTTACCAGAAAAGGGCCGTGAACATGACATTGGATGATGAGATTAGAAATGAATTAACTGCATTTACAATAAAAGGATGAGGAATATTAAATAAACTAAACTAAATAAACGTGAGAGAAGATAAAAGTCCTTGGGCCACATTTTAAAATAATCTAGGAAAGAGAAAACAGAGTCATTACTGCACATTTTTACAATCCTTTGGAGAAAGGTGTGGTGTCAGAAGACAGATGAATAGCTAACGTACACCTATATTTAAGAAGGGAGGCGAAAAGTTGTTTGGAGTATTATGGACCAAACAGCTTAACACTGCTGAAAGGAATTCCTGCTTTGGAGTAAAGAGATGAACATCAAAAAAAATCAAAAGGATTTTAAAAAACGAAAACAGAAAATGCTGGAAAATCTCAGCAGGTCTGACAGCATCTGTGGAGAGAGAATGAGTCTAGATGACCTAAGGGTCATCCAGACTTGAAACATTGGCCAGAATTTTACCGCTTGGAATCGGAGTGGGTGAGGTTCGCAGAACAGAATTATCCGTTGGCCTCGGGTGGGATTTTGCAAGCCTCGCCCCAGTGAGGTCATAAAATCCCACCCATAAGTGCTATTCTCTTTCCACAGATGCTGTCAGACCTGCAGAAACTTTCCAGCATTTTCTGTTTTTGTTTCAGATTCCAACATCTGCAGTTATTTGCTTTTTATAAAAGAAAAGACTTGCTTGACAAACATTGTTAATTTTTTGAAAAGGTAATATTGAGAGTAGACACGGGAAATGTAGTAGATGTAATTAATCTAGATTTTCAAAAGGCCTTCAGTAAAATACCACATAATAGACCAATCAATAAGGTCAGAGAGTGGGAAGGCAGGGGGCAAGTAGCAAAAGGGATACCATTCAAGGTAGAAAACAAAGAGGAGGGGGTAAAGGAAAGTTATGTGGAATGGCAGAATTCACAATTCATAACGATGGTTTAAACTTTGGAATCAAAAGCACAGTTTCTACATTTGTGGATGACACCAGAGTGGGTGCGGCTGCGGTATAGTCAATTCTGAGGAGGATTGCAATAAATGACAAGAGGGTATTAACTTGCAGAGTGGGCAAATGAGTTTCAACATAGAGTGCAGAAGAGATTTACTAGGATGCTCCCGAGACTTGATGGTTTGAGTTGTAAGGAGAGGTTTGCAGCAATACTCAAGTTTTTTCTCTACAGCGTAGAAGGCTGATCTTATAGAGGTCTATAAAATAATATCTTTTCCCAAAGGTAGGAGAGTCTAAAACTAGAGGGCATAGGTTTAAGGTGAGAAGGGAGAAATACAAAAGGGTCCAGAGGGGCAATTTTTTCACACAGAGGGTGGTGAATGTCTGGAACAAGTTGCCAGAGGTAGTAGCAGAGGCGGCTACAATGTTGTCTTTTAAAAAGCGTTTAGATAGTTACATGGGTAAGGTGGGTATAGAGGGATATGGGCCAAATGCGGGCAATTGTGACTAGCTTAGGGGTTTAAAAAAAGGGCAGCATGGACAAGTTGGGCCAAAGGGCCTGTTTCCATGCTGTAAACCTCTATAGATTCTTTTGAAGAATTGCTCATTGGCAAAAAAAAGGTTGCGCATTATTTAGAATCTAAATAGGGTAATGAAGCAACAAGATCTGGGAGTACAAATTATCATTACAGTGCAAAAGGAGGCCATTTGGCCCACCAAGTCTACACAGATCACAATCCCATCCAGGCCCTATCCCCATAACCTCATTTATTTATCCTGCTAGTCCCCCTGATATGAAGGGGCAATATACTATGGCCAATCAACCTAACCCGCATATCTTTGGAGTTTGGGAGGAAACCAGAGCACCCGGAGGAAACCCACGCAGACACGGGGAGAACGTGCAAACTCCACACAGACAGTCACCCAAGGCCAAAATTGAAACCGCGTCCCCGGTGCTGAGGCAGCAGTGCTAGCCACTGTGCCACCCCAACCACTGTGCTACCGTGCCACCATTAACAAGGCCCTAAAAAGCCAAACAAAGCACGAGTTTATTTCTAGAAGCAGTCACTTGGTATTAAGTAACTTGAGTATTGCTGCAAAGAGAGATGTTGCCGAAGTTTTTCACCTTGCACTCATCAGAATGAATGCAAGAATGATGAATTTCAAATGATCACAACAATTTATAAGAGGGCCCTGATTAGTCAATAAGTCAAATCGGATTGGCATTTCCCAATGGAGGGAAGTACTTTAGCAATTTATGTTCTCAAGACTTTAAGGGAGGGGTTGAGCTACCCCACATCAGGAGACTCTTTTGTATACATTAGCAAGTCACGCATACTCATTAAAAGGCCAGCCGTAAGTATTAAGCTCCCCCTCTGAGTTAAGTTCCCCGTTCAGTGAGGAATTAGAACATTCATATTTGAGACTGCATACAAGTGGCATGCACCTGATGAGCTTCACTTCTTGCATGACTTTGAAGCGGCTCGTCACTGCTATGGCCCGCTTAGGCACCGCTCATGTGTCAGCCGCTTAACTGAGATCAGGTGCTGTTGGGCCAAGCTGCGCAAAGACTAGGCAGGGGAGGCAAGAGCAGCAGGGAGGGCCAGAGCAGAGGCAGGCTACAGGAAGGAGGCTAAGGGTGGAAGGATGTCTTGGAATGTGGTTGCTCACATCAGCCAGATTCTCCATGTGGCTGCAAGGACTTGGGAGGCAATCCCAAGCCTGTCCCGTTAAAAGTCACCATCACCTCAAACGTCTTTGCCAGTGGTTCCATTGAGGGCTCCAGGGGACCTGTACGGCTTCTCCCAGCTTGTGAAATTTAAGTGCATCCAGGAGGTGAGAGACGCCCTGTTCCGGAGAGCGTACCAACTTGTTCAATTCCACCAGAATCCTAAAGGCCAGGCTGCGAGAGTGTCGGGATTCTCAACAATCTCAGGTTTTCCACAAGTGCAAGGGACAATTAACTGCACACATGTGGCACTGAGAGCTCCCAATCACATTAATTAAGAGAAAAGGTTTCTATTCCTTGAACCAGAAGCTCATACGTGGTCAGAGAAGACAAATCCTGCATGCTTGTCTTTGGATTCCAGGAAAATCTCATGATGCCAACATTCTGAACCACTCCCAGCACGATTTTGAAGGACTTCAGTGATTGCAGGATTTGATTTGATTTATTGTCACATGTATTAACATAGTGAAAAGTATTGTTTCTTGCACGCTATACAGATAAAACATACTGTTCATAGAGAAGGAAATGAGGAAGTGCAGAATGTAGTGTTACAGTCATAGCTGGGTGTAGAGAAAGATCAACTTAATGCAAGGTAAGTCCATTCAAAAGTCTGACAGCAGCAGGGAAGGAGCTGACTACTTGGGTACAAAGACTGACTACTTGGGTACAAGGACTGACTACTTGGGTACAAGGGATACTCTAAGACCTGGCTAATGACGCCAGTTTGCCTTTTGCAGAGTGTTGCTGAGGAGGGGTACAATGCCTCCACAAGGTCCACTATCGAGCGGATAATAGGCTTCCTGAAGATGAGGTTTGGACCGCTCAGGCAGGGCTCTCTAATACTCCTCACAGTGTGTGTCCTGGACCATCATTGTCTGTTCCACGTAAAGGCCATTGCAAGGGTGCAATGCAGAAGAGAGACCCCATGACAATCTGATAGCTAACAGATTCCAGGCAGACATTTCCTTCAATACTCGGTTTGTTTATCCTCTTCTGGCTGGCAGGCCCCAGCTCCTTTCTGCTTACAGATATCATTCTTTGCTTTAATATACCTTGATTTATCACAGCTTAATTAAATTGTATTATTTAACATCTGCTATGCTGGTGGTTTGATCACTTGCATGCGTCAAACTACGCTGATATACAGAGCCCTGGTGCTAAATGCACATATTAGAACCTGCTGTTCTCCTGTGACCTCGGGCAACTGTAAGTAGAACTGAGATTTCACCCATGCCCTCGCAATGTCTCTATGCATGGCAATTTGGAGCAATCATCAAATCTTATCTCAGCAGGGATGCACCCTTGTCACCCTCACAGCAGCTCCCATTGAGGGGCAGACCTAGCAGAGAGCTCTTTCTGGCAGAACAAGGTGTATGGGTCTACAAGGAGAATCAGCATGAAAACACCATTTGGCCTCTCAAAATCACTCCTCCATGCAGATTGATCATGGGAGATTGTGTTTCTGTCCCCCTATCACTCTCCATATCACTTGACATCTTTATCATGGTGAGAAGTTTTGAGGTTACTTTGGAGTCCACTCACCAAGAGTGCCTCATCTGCACTATGGGTTTCTGAGCAGCAAGTATTCCAAACCTTTCAACCGCAGACTCCTACAAGTCTCAGTCCAAGATGGCCTTAGTACTAATGTCAGGCTATGATCAACCATTCTGGACAACCCAACCAATCTTTCCTGCATGGACCCTGTAGAGCCATGTTTGAGCTGTTATCGTTTCACATGGATAGCCTCACAGTCCTCAGCACACAGACCTATTCTACTCTCAGACACCTCATGGACTAAGACCCTAATTCTTCAATCAAATCTGATGCACTTTGGTTGCAATCCCGTTATATGGGGTCTACTGCAACCCTTGATCCAGAAGACGAGCAGTCCAAGCAATCTCCAAGTGAGATCTCACAAAGACTTCAGTCACCTGCACACACACCTCCTTAATCCTCCACTTTGCCTCTCGCAGTCAAAGCTAACTTGCCTGTTGCCTCCTTACCTGCACGTTAGTTCAAAATGACAAATCAAGGACAGCCAGCAACAGCTAGATATGCCCAGCACAGCTTTCTCCCACCATGTCGGGAATTCTCTGGTTTTCAATTATTAAGAAGACTGTGTAAGCTTCACTCTCTCAGTCCAGAAAGTGTATCTACAGTGTTCCTTGCCACTCACACCGCATGTTTAACTCGCCCCGGAGAACCCCTTGCACCTACCTACATCTCACATCAGGGCAACAGGAGCAGGAGATGCAATGACTCCGTTGAACACTCTGTGCAGACACCAATTTCAGAGGTTACAACGTGATGAGCTGCAAGTAAAGGCTTGCATGATGCATGGCCAGGCTGCACACTCACAATGATGGGCAGTGCTTAATCATGCACATATGCAATTACTGAGTTATTGCTATGTTGATAATGTGTGAGAACTGAATCTATAGGGGTTCATTCGCAGACCCCAAGAGGATCCAACTTACGCACCCTTAAATACCCATGGCCATTGAAGTAAATAGCAGCTAGATGGGATCCAGGATGCCTCCAATTGTTGTACACCTGTGTGCCTTTTCCTATTATGATGTCTAGGTGCAGCCCCGACCTCTGCAGCTGAGGTGAAAGCAGCCTGCTGATCAATTTTGATTTGATTTATTGTTGTCACGTGTATTAGTATTTAGTGAAAAGTATTGTTTCTTGTATGCTCTGCAGACAAAGCATACCGTACATGGAGAAGGAAAGGAAAGGGAGCAGAATGTAATATTACAGTCACAGCTAGGGTGTAGAGAAAGATCAACGAGTGTAATGACTTTGGCGGGTGTCTTCTGCTGGCCTGAAGCGTAGAGGCCGCAGCCTGCACCTTCCTCAGCCTGACCTGCTGGAGGTGATAGTGGCACTGACGGAGGGGAGGTGGAGCAGCCAGGCACCTTGGAGTGTCCCGGGATGAAGCTCTGGGGTGTCTGGCTGGCACACCTCATCCCTGTGAGTGCCTGATGGCACCTCCCTGACTCCTCAAGGAGAAGAGGCACCTGGAGAGAGGTCAAGGTGCCCTGACCCACTCCCACCTAGCCACTGTTGCTCTGTACCCATGGTTAAAGTGATGGAGTGCCAGTCCAAGCACATATTGGTCATCCACTGTGTGTTCCACTGACTTGGATCTCCAAGGCGACTGCCATCCTTTCCATTGGGGCAAGTGCTTGTATGCCAGAACCATAACAGACAGAAGGTGGGTGGACTCCCTGTTCCTGTACTCAAAACCTCTTGCAATGAAAGCCAAAATGCCATTTGCCTTCTTTACTGCCTGCTGCATGCTTACCTTCAGCGACTGGTGCACAAGGACACCCAGGTCCCACTGCACACTCCACTCTCCCAATTTACAGCCATTCAGGTAGTAATCTGCCTTCTTGTTTGTTCTTCCAAAGTGAATAACCTCACATTTATCCAAATTATACTGCATCTGCCATTGATGTGCCCACTCACCCAACCTGTCCAGATCATTCTGAAGGATCTCTTCATCCTCGTCACAGTTCATCCTCCCACCCAACTTGGTATCATCTACAAACTTCAAGATGTTACATTTTGTTCCCTCATCCAAATCATTAATATATATTGTGAACAGCTAGGATCCCAGTATTGATCCCACCTAGTTACTGCCTGCCAATTTGAAAAGCACCCATTAATTCCTACTCTTTGTTTTCTCTCTGCCAACCAGTTTTCTATCCATCTCAATACACTTCCCCCAATCCCATGTGCTTTAATCTTGCACAATAATCTCTTATGTGGGACTTTGTCAAATTCTTTCTGAAAGTCCAAATATTCCACACCCCCTTGTCAACTCTACCCCTAGTTACATCTTCAAAGAACCGTGCCTTTGCAGAAGGCAGAGGTTTTCTTGCTGGTACCTGGAATGGAGCAAAGAAAGATTTAGTGGATGCTTAAGCAGGCTCCTTAATTCATGTGTAACTGTGCTGTCACATCTGACAATTGCAGACTGGAGGCATTCTTGCTGGCTCCCTGGGAGAGTCCTACTTGCCTTGTGCACAGGCACAGTCCTGCTCCTTAGACCATAAGACCATAAGACATAGGAGCGGAAGTAAGGCCATTCGGCCCATCGAGTCCACTCCACCATTCAATCATGGTTGATTTCAACTCCATTTACCCGCTCTCTCCCCATAGCCCTTAATTCCTCGAGAAATCAAGAATTTATCAATTTCTGTCTTGAAGACGCTCAACGTCTCGGCCTCCACAGCCCTCTGTGGCAATGAATTCCACAGACCCACCACTCTCTGGCTGAAGAAATTTCTCCTCATCTCTGTTCTAAAGTGACTCCCTTTTATTCTAAGGCTGTGCCCCCGCGTCCTAGTCTCCCCTGTTAATGGAAACTTCCTTCATGGATATCTTAGCAACCTCAAAAAGGGGTGAGGACTCGGATGTCCCAAATGTCACCTCTGGTCTTGATCCCACCTGTGTGTGTGTTCTTGTCTGCAGACAGACAGAAGGATTGACTGGCACCCCTATGGGTACATGAGCAGTTTAGGTGCAAACATTCCTATACCTGAGCCCTTCCCAGTAAGCAGGATTTCTTGCAACTGATAGAAGATTGAGAGCTTTAAGTGTTTGGCCCATATTCAGTGCACAAGTCCCATCGGCTGCTCGGTCTGCAGCTCAAACAGCCACATGCACACACTCACTTACACTGCCTGATGCCCTTATAAGTGGCACTTTGCAATGAGTAGATGGTGCCACTTACTCTGGCTGAGCACAGCAAATCATTCATCCTCTTCCTGCTGGTTGGCTGGTTCTCTGGTGAGTCCCACGAGCACCAATCTCCATTGCAGCCTTCACCCAGGCCGGTGTGGTCAGATGGGAGAGCCGCCTGCTGCAATGCCTAGCAAGCAGGTGGAGGAGCACCTGCAGGGAGGCTTTGCTATAGTGTGGGGGCCACCCATTGTCTGCTCTAGTCATGTAGAATCCAGAGCTCCTGGCTTGAAGTGAGTCTGGGTGTCCTTTAAATATGGCGGCCGGACCTGCAATCCCATGGCGGACACGGTAATGTCTTGTTGCCCACGCCGCGAAAACGAGATCTTCATGATGGATATGTAATGAGCTGAACAGGCCAAGATCGCACATGGTCAGTCATCTTGCTTCCCAGCGGAAAACATTCCGCGCCTTCCACCAAATTTAAGACTGCCAGAACAGATGATTCCGGCTAGGGACGCTAAGTTTTAAAGTTTAAAGTTAAAGTTTATTTATTAGTGTCACAAGTAAGGCTTACATTAACACTGCAATGAAGTTACTGTGAAAATCCCCTAGTCGCCACACTCCAACACCTGTTTGGGTAAACTGAGGGAGAATTTAGTATGGCCATTGCACCTAACCAGCATGCCTTTCAGACTGTGGGAGGAAACTGGAGCATCCAGAGGAAACCCATGCAGACACGGGGAGAATGTGCAGACTCTGCACAGACAGTGACCCAAGCCAGGAATTGAATCTTGGTTCCTGGCGCTGTGAGGCAGCAGTGCTAACCACTGTGCCATCCCTAGTCAGTCTTAAACAATATTCTTTTAATTTTCCACACATTGACCGCTATCTGATATTCCAGACGAATACCTCACGTGATAAAAGAACTTAATTATCCATTTTATCACAATCTTGATATGACCTCCAGCTGACAGAACGAAGCTAAAATGGATAAGATCTACAGGGTCGTATAGAAGTGCTACTTTTGCTAGAAAATCCATGCGAAATGATCAATCTATCAGTGTAAGCACTATCTGTACAAATACTGAAAGCTGAGCAAATTCACCATTCAAAGAGTTAAACCACAGAAGGTGCTGCAATATGCAAAAAATGAGTTCCTGTTTTCAACTAACATAAACCACTGCCTAAGTACCATTAAAGACTGCAACTTATTTTAGAGTATCTATAACAAATTCTTCCATTTGTTACTGCTCTTTTGCCAAAATATGCACATTATTAAAACTGTATATGGTTCACTTTGACTCTGTAGCATCACTCAACCTGTAGAACACTCCAGCAAGGAGCAGCAAACAGTAGGCTACACGAACCTTGTATGAGTTTTGAAAGTGCGCTTCAGCTTTAGAAAGGCTGAGAGCTGATTAACATGTATTTTCATTTATCACAGTCTGCAACATCATTTTAAAATGTACAGATATTTTGGGGATATTTAAAAATTCAAGATGTACCTTGCATAATGCAACTTGTCTTTCACCATTCTATTTGCAGGTTCAGTTTCTCGTAACTCATGACATTTGTAGCCACCCATTTGAAATTGCAGCAAAACCATTCTGCACTTCTTACCTGATGCACAAAGAAGCAACACCACACCATGAGGCACTTGTAAGTGTTCGCCAAGCGAAAGAAAACTTGAAGATTCTCAAATTCTTTGAAGTAATGTTTCGAGCTTACTCTCGGCCAAAATTGCCCCAAAGCTTTCCCCCTGAGCTGTACTCCTCCCCAAGCAGCCGAACAACAGGAAGTGAGACAGGAGCCTTTGACGGCGGTTATCTGTATCTATACAGAGTGCAGATGGACTGCAGAAGCCTGTAATGCAATTTTAGTGGTCTGCCAGGTGCACTTTAATTGCGTAAACGCTATTGCTGCGGAGAATATATTGAATATCCTTCCTCAAAGTTGCTGCATCCTTTGTATTGTTGGGTTGGACGGGTCTACATGAAATAAACTTAGTAAGTTTTGAAATCCCCCCAAGTCTTGAATCCCAACAATCGAAAGGAAACTGATGCAGGAGCAAACAACTTGTGTTGGAATTGTTTGAACACGGGTCCTTTTTAAAGTATAATAACATATGCAACGAACATTATTAATCCGACTATATTTTTCTCGGTAAACAGCACTTCCATGTTGCCCAGGAAATTAATAGATTTATTTTCTCAAGATTTGCAGAGTGATTTCTGTACTGTATATCTGGTCCTGCAGTTGGTGCATCACTTCCTCAGAGTCCTGGATTATTAGTAGGCTAACTGCTCTAGGAAAGTCATGCGTTTGAGCCACTCTGCTCCAGTAATTTTTTAAAAATTCATTCATGGGACATAGGCAACGCTGGCTGGCCAGTATTTATTGCCCATCCCTAGTTGCCCTTGAGAAGGTGATGGTGAGCTGCCTTCTTGAATCGCTGCAGTCCACGTGCTGTGGGTTGACCCACAATGCTGTTAGGGAGGGAATTCCAGGATTTAGACCCAGTGACTGTGAAGAAATGGCGATATATTTCCAAGTTAGGATGGTGAGTGGCTTGGAGGGGAACTTCAGGTGGTGGTGTTCCCATGCATCTGCTGCCCTTGTCCTTCTAGATGGAAGTGATTCTGGGCTTGGAGGTGCTGCCTAAGAATCTGGTGAATTGCTGCAGTGCATCTTGTAGATTGTACACACAGCGGTGGTGGAGGGATTGAATGTTTGTAGATGTGGTGCCAATCAAGTGGACCGCTTTGTCCCGGGTGGTGTCAAGCTTCTTGAGTGTTGTTGGAGCTGCACCCATCCAGGCAAGTGGGGAGTATTTCATCACATTCCTGACTTGTGCCTTGTAGATGGTGGATCGGCTTTGGGGAATCAGGAGGCGAGTTATATGCCGCAGTGTTCCTAGCCTCTGACCTGGCTCTTGTAGCTCCTGTTTAATATGGTGAGTCCAGTTGAGTTTCTAGTCGATGGTAACCCAAGGATGTTGACAATGGGGGATTCAGTGATGGTAACACCATTGAATGTCAAGGGGCGGCGGTTAGAGTGTCTCTTTTGGTGATGGTCATTGCCTGGCACTTGTAATGAACAAGTGAGACAATTTGTTGTTAGTTTGATGTTGAATGTTTCTTTTTGGATAATCTGGAGAATGTTTCACATTGACATAAAATACCTAACATAAAATGTGTTCTTGTGTAGTATCGGTTCTGTTTGGACCGCACAGCATTATAGGGAATATACACAAGTTTGCATTTTTTTAAAAAGTGTTTGAAAAAAGGGTATTTTGCATGCTTAATACTAATCTATATTAAGTTTAGAAGGATGAGGGGGGATCTCATTGAGTATTGAAAGGCCTTGAGGGAGTGGTCGTGGGGAAGATGTTTCCATTAGTAGGAGAGACGAGGTCTGAAGACACAGCCTTAGAGTAAAGGGACGACCCTTAATAACCGAGATGAGGAAGAATTTCTTCGGCCAAATGGTGGTGAATTTATGGAATTCATTGCCACAGAATGCAGTGGAGGCCAGGTCATTGTGTATTAAAGACAGAGATAGACAGGTTCTTGATTGGTAAGGGATCAAAGGTTACAGGGAAAAGGCGGGACAATGGGGTTGAGAAACTTATCAGCCATGATTGAATGGTGGAGCAGACTTGGTGGGCTGAATGGCCTAATTCTGCTCCTATATCTTATAATATTATATGCTAAAAGTATAATGGAATTGAATTTTCTTACTAAAGGTGTATTTTATGTCCTGAACTGAAGGTGCCTACAAAGTTCAAATTAGCAAATTATATCTTGCCTTTATGTAAATCTTTTGGAGAAAAGGTAACTTATTATGAATCTTTGGCCAGGATTTTCAGGTCCAACCTGGGGTAGGAATGGAGACGGATGTGCCTGTTTGCTGACATTGGCCATTTTCACTGATGGAGGATCGGATCCAGGGCTGGCATCGTTACCTGTCCTCATGTGGTGGGCAGCCGATTAGGCTCCTGCAGAGCTTGGTCAGGTCCACTTAAAGCAGGCCAATTAGGATTTCCCAGTTGGCCTCCAGTTTCCTGAGGTACAGGGGACAATTTAGATGCCTGGAGTCGAACCCTCCAGCCTGATCGAAGAGGTCCTCCAGTTTTGAGAGCCAGACCCCTGCCCTGAATCGGACAGAGAATCATTCTCCACGTCAATCTGCAAAAAATCCCAATGAGCGATCATGCCCGCCCCAACCCTCAGGATCAACCTCAAGACCTGGAAACCATCCACAATTCTGTTTTCTGCCCTCGAGATGGAAAATCCCTCCCTTTATTCCACATATTCTTTTCAATTTAGAAAAGACACGCCTCAAAGTTCTGAGGATAAATGGTGGTCCCAAAATCTTTAACAATTTTCTTCAACATATATGGCTGGATAATGAATAAATCAGTCTTGGAACCAAGACTCAAACATACTGGGATCAATCCCAATTGGAGCAGTCCACATGGTTATGAAATCATAGCCTGAACAAGACAGTCATCAAAGGCAAGAGATGCTGGAACAGTCAGCTTTAACCTTTGCCCTCCAATTGCTTTCATATTTGCGGTCAGCCTTTCCAACTCTGGTTGAATGTATTCCTGGACGTTTGATTACATGAGCTCTTACTTCTAACTGACCCTGCCCCATGCTCCCCACCCTCCCCCACTAGTCACCCAAGACATCCTTTCTTGTGGCATACTGCCATCCCACATCGAGTGGGAAGCAAGTTCAGTATCCTAACTAGATGATGCACAGTTGTCGGTTAAACAACCTCTTTTCTCCGACTCCAATAATTTTATAACCAATGAACGGAAACAAAGATGACAAGAAAGACACCATTTTTTGAATGCTTCTCTGATTATCAGGATTGCTCACATTGTTCTTAAGAATGAGCTTTAATTCCTGGAGATTACAGGCCAATCCTGGAGGGTTGACAAGCCTAGTTGGGATGTAATTCCTACATCCCCTCTTATCCTGGTATACCAAGCCATGTATAGAGAATAAGTTTTACAATTGCAGCAGGAGGTTTGGTATTATACCGAGGGAGGCTACTTTGCCTCAGTAACCAAAAAACAGCTAAACTCAATCTAGAAATCCCAGTCCAATCCAGTCAACTATTAATGGATTGAGATACTAAGACAGGTGATTTTCAGATGAAGGGGAGATACTCAAGACATACTAACTACCCTTTTCCTTCACCAATGCTCCTTGTCCTGCTGCGAATTTTCAACATTTTCTGTTTTTGACTTTAATTTTAAAGTTCGCCTTCCAATCTTTTTCAACAGAGTCAGGATCCTTTAGCTACATCCATTGTTATTCCCAATATCCTGGATTATGAATAGGGAGTGGACCTTTCCTTTAGTGGAAAGAGATTTGGAACTGCACCAATCCCATTGTCCCTAAATTTCCTTCCATTATCTGCTACACTGCAAAGCTCCAGGGAAAAGTCTATTCAATGCTTGAAAGCTATTGAGAAACTTCAGAGCAACATTTGGTCCAGATTTACTGTATAAAACTCCAGCGATTTGAGTCAGAAGACCTGGTTGTGATGCACACTCGCATGACTGTTGAGGGGGGGGCGGGGGGACTCTGCCTGCAAGTTTCGATCGTGTTAAACAACCTTCAATAGTTGGTCAGATCCTCTAATGATTTAGAAGATGTTACAGGATAGGATAAGATTTGAGAGTAGAATCAGGGGTGCCATCTCACAATCTGTTGAGCAAGAAAACAGCAATGATACTGCAATTATTCAGCAAAATCATTTTAGGTTAACCCTATGTAAGCTTTGACCTGAAAGAGAAAAGTGCTCCGTGCTTGTTCTAGTCTTTGGCTGTGAGGCTCAAACAAATGTTCTGAAGGATGCGATTGCTGCCAATACAGTATGCGGCCGCCATCTTTATAGGCGATAAGGTGCGACATGATCCCAGCTTATTTACTTTCAAGAACTGCAAGCCATGCATCAAAATGAGGTGGCTGTCAGTATGTTCCAAAATCATAGTCAGTTCTGCATTGTTATTAATTCATTGATGCTTCTTAAACTGAAGAGATTTGTGAACATGACAGTACATGCAGGCCTTTTAAGGCTGGATTCTGCCCCTTTGCTAAACCACGAGAATTAGCGAGCTCGGTACAACATTGCAACAGTTTTCTTTCCTGTCTTTGTTGAATCTTTTGGATCACTGAATACTTAGCAACACACGTTCGCCATTCATATAAGTTGTGAGGTGAAATCATCAGTAACGATTCTTGGTTGACCCCTTCACTCCTCGTAAAATACTGTAACACATTCTCCAACTCATTGAAATGCTTGTGACTTAGATATTCCAAGCCACCTGCTGACTAAGTGACGGGATCCATAGAATCCACAAACTAAACGCATATTGCAGTAGGCGGAAAATCTGGCCTTCCAGTTAGTAACTATCCCTTCTTACCAAATATGGTCTCTCCCATTGCTAACCTTGTTATTTATTTCTTGCATCTTCCACTTGTAAATATTATGTTTCATAAGTACTTACATTCTTGTACATGTTTTAGATCTCTTCCTTCTATGAATATGTGAATATTTCTTGGTGATTTTGGAATGTGCATTACTTTGGTTTAGCGAATGTTCATTTTCATTCCAAACCTCACACCTGTTGTCACTAGCTAGTATCTAGTGGCTTTTGTAATTCTTCTTGCAACAAGCAAGCTGGGCCATCTGCAAATCTGAGGTTATCATTTCCCCCCCAATCATATCAGATTCTGTGTCTTCAACTGAACTTTGATGATTGATGTCTATGCAGAAACAGAGAGTGAGAAAAAGCAGCACCTCATTAAACTCCTCTTCCAGTTACACATGGCGCAGGAGTTTTCAGATGCCGGGTTTTCCCATCATGGGGAGCACATCCTCACCACTACAGACTGCCCCGCAACCATGGAGCACTCGGAGGGGCATTAACTGGCTAAGGGAGAGACCTCCTCCACCATCTAACAAGGAAATCCTGCCTGAGGGCAAGACCATGGTTAAGCGATGGCCTTTGCTGGGGCTACAGGCAGTTCCCAAAGAAGATGGCTTTGGATGCAGAACTTCAGGTGAGTCTGGAGTATCAATGAGGCCTGGCCGTCAGGCACTAGCAATAGGGGAGTGGGGAGGGAGTGAGGCCCCCCCCAACTCCCCCCCCCCCACCCCCCAACCCTCTCCCCCCAACCCTCTCCCCCTCCACTCCCCCAACCCTCTCCCCCTCCACCCCCCCACCCCTCTCCCCCTCCACCCCCCCCACCCCTCTCCCCCTCCACCCCCCCACCCCTCTCCCCCTCCACCCCTCTCCCCCTCCACTCCCCCACCCCTCTCCCCCTCCACTCCCCCAACCCTCTCCCCCTCCACTCCCCCAACCCTCTCCCCCTCCACTCCCCCAACCCTCTCCCCCTCCACCCCCCCCAACCCTCTCCCCCTCCACCCCCCCCAACCCTCTCCCCCTCCACCCCCACCCCCCCCCCCCCCCCCCACCCCCCATAAATCCAACCCCACCTTTGTACAGGGCGCACAAATCTGTTCATTCTAGCCTCATTTGGTCATACACTGTACTGCAGTGATCATTTACCCAGAGAGAAAACAGAAACAAAGGTCAGGCAATCTTTGGGGATCATTTTTGGCCACCAATTTTCAATCTTAAGGTGATTTTGACACTTAATTGAAGTTGGATTGCTCGAGACTGGCGACCTTGAATCAACTTTCTGCTTTTATACTTTTACTAGGATGCTACGGGACTTGATGGATTGAGTTATAAGGAGAGGCTGGATAGACTGGGACTTTTTTCTCTGGAGTGTAGGAGGCCGAGGGGTGATCTTATAGGGGTCGATAAAATAATGAGAGGCACAGATCAGCTAGATAGTCAATATATTTTCCCAAAGGTAGGGGAGTCCAAAACTAGAGGGCATAGGTTTAAGGTGAGGGGGAGAGATACAAAAGTGTCCAGAGGGGCAATATTTTCACACAGAGGGTGGTGAGTGTCTGGAACAAGCTGCCAGAGGTAGCAGTGGAGGCGGATACAATTTTGTCTTTTAAAAAGCATTCAGACAGTTACATGGGTAAAATGGGTGCAGAGGGATATGGGCCAAATGCAGGCAATTGGGATTCGCTTTGGGGTTTTTTTAAAAAAAGGGCGGCATGGAAAGTTGGGCCAAAGGGCTTGTTTCCATGCTGTAAGACTCTATGACCTCTATCCCAGAGACAGCCCCTGTTTTCTGTTGGTCGACAACTCTGCTGCAGAGTTTAGTTAATGCTGGGAACTCTCTCGTGGATGGTGGTCTCTCCAAATGCAAACTAAACCAGGTCTGAGTACAAAAGCTGCCTTTTTTGAAAGCAGATCACAAAGATAAGGGTTTTTATTTATTTTTAGCCATTTCTGCTCATATGCCAGCAGCTCATTCTCACTGATAACAAGTTTAACAGATTTTTGCAGATACACTGCACACAAACATGAAATATATTCAGCTTTGTGACATCCATAAAATATTGTGCTTTAAAGTATCATTTGTTAAGGAGATTTCAGCAGAGAAATCCTCAAAATCTTACAAACGTCAAGGAGCTTTCAGGATTGGATAAGGTATAAAAGGGAAGCTTTTTAATCAGATGGCGAGAGCTCGATAAGGCAGAAAGCTTCGAGAAGCGCAGGAGTGAAATTGAAAAGGATATTAGGAAAGTAAAGCAACAGCATGAAAAATATTGGCAAGCAAAAACAAGGGAAATCCATAGACAATTTAGAAATACAAAAGTATCATAGAACATAGAACAGTACAGCACAGAACAGGCCCTTCAGCCCACGATGTTGTGCCGAGCTTTATCTGAAACCAAGATCAAGCTATCCCACTCCCTATCATCCTGGTGTGCTCCATGTGCCTATCCAATAACCGCTTAAATGTTCCTAAAGTGTCTGACTCCACTATCACTGCAGACAGTCCATTCCACACCCCAACCACTCTCTGCGTAAAGAACCTACCTCTGATATCCTTCCTATATCTCCCACCATGAACCCTATAGTTATGCCCCCTTGTAATAGCTCCATCCACCCGAGGAAATAGTCTTTGACTATTATTGACTATCACAGGATAACTAAGGAAAGGATAGAATCCCGACAGTACAGAAGGAGGCCATTTGGCCCATTGAGTCTGTACTGACCACAATTCCACCCAGGCCCTAATCCCGTAACCCCACCTATTTACCTGCTAGTCCCTCTGATACCAGGGTCTATTTAGCATGGCCAATCTGCCTAACCCGCACATCTTTGACCTGTGGGAGGAAAGCTGGGCACCCAGAGGAGACTCACGCAGACACGGGGAGAAAGTGCAAACTCCATACAAACAGTGACCCGAGGCTGGAATTGAACCTGGGTCCCTGGCACTGTGAGGCAGCAGTGTTAACCACTATGCCACCGTGCCTACTGTAGACCAAAAGATAACTAATGTGTGGAGTTGGAAGGGGTGGGTATGGTTTTTAATGCATACACTGTCTTCACAAAAGAGGGGGTTAAAGAGAAGAAATGTGAAATATTTGATGGGATAAACATAGTATGAGGTAATATTCAGGGGTTTGGCATCTTTGAAAGTAGATAAGTCATTAGGCCCAGATGAAATGCATTCTAGGCTATTAAGAGAAAGTTTATTTATTAGTGTCACAAGTAGGCTTACATTCACACTGCAATGAAGTTACTGTGAAAACCTCCTAGTTGCCACACTCTGGCGCCTGTTCGGGTACACTGAGGCAGAATTTAGCACAGTCAATGGTCAATGTATCTACCTAGCACGTCTTTCGGACTGTGGGAGGAAACTGGAGCACCTGGAAGAAACCCATGCAGACACGGGCACAGACAGTGACCCAAGCCAAGAATCGAACCCAGGTCCCTGGCGCTGTGAGGCAGCAGTGCTAACCACTATGCCACCGTACCGCCCAAACAGGAAGACAGTAGAGGTTGTGGTTTTTCCCAATCCTGTCGAGCTACAAGCATGGTGCTGGAGTAATAGAGGACTTCTAACATTGCATCATTGTTTAAAAAGGGAGAAGGAGATTAATGGACTAATTACAGGGCAGTCAGCCTAACCTTGGTGGTAGGAAGCTTTTTATAAATTCTGAGGGACAGTACAAATCATCATTTCACACACAAAAACAGAAAATGCTGGAAAATATCAGCAGGTCTGACAGCATCTGTGGAGAGAGAATAGAGCCAACATTTTGCGTCGGGATGACTCTTCATCAACATTTATTGAGACACGGATTAATCAAGGACAGTCAGTAAGGATAGTCAGGACTTGTCTGAATAATTTGATTGAATCTGAGGTGGAAATGATAAGAAGATTGATGAGGTTAATCTGTTTGATGTAGCTACACGAATTGTCTGACACGGCAGATTGATCAGAAAAGTGAAAACCTGTGGAATCCAAGAGAAATTAGCAAATTGGTTCCAAAATTAGCTCCATGGCAGGAAGCAAGCGGTAACAATCAAAATTCTTTTTTTTGTGACTGGAAGGATGGTTCTGCAGGGCTCAGTACCTGACCCTTGTTTTTCACAATATTCATCAATGATTTAGGTTTAATTGTAGGGAAGCCCATGATTTAGAAGTTTGCAGAGGATACAAAAATTAGCCATGTGGTTGATAGAAAAGAAGAATAAATCAAGATGAAATCAGTGGGCCGGTCAGATGGGCAGAAAAGTGGCAAATGGAATTCGATCTGGAAAAGTGTGAGGTGATGCATGTGGGGGAGGGGATTCTGCATAAATGGTAGGAGTTCGAAAAGTGCAGAGAAGCAGGGGGACCTTGAAGGGCATGTCCACAGATCCATGGAAGTAGCAAGGCAAGTAGGTAAAGTGATTAAGAAGGCACACATTCCTTCATGAGCCAAAGAATATAGAGCACGGAGAAACTATATAAAACATTAGTCAGGGCACAGCTAGAATAATTTGTACATTTCTGGTCACAGCATTGAAGGAAGGTTGTGATTACACTGTGGAGGTTAGAGATGAGATTTATGAGGACGTTACCAGAACTGGAGAATTTTAGCCAGCAGAAAAGATTAGATAGGCTGGGGTTGTTTATGTTTAAACAGAGGAGTTTAAGGAAAGATTTAATTGAGGTGTATAAAATTGCTAATGGAGGAGCACGGCATGGTGGTACAGTTAGCCCTGCTGCCTCACAGCGCCAGAGACCCAGGTTCAATTCCTGGCTTGGGCCATTTTCTGTGTGGAGTTTGCACGTTCTCTCTGTGTCCACGTGGGTTTCCTTCGGGTGCTCTGGTTTCCTCCCACAATCCAAAAGACGTGCTGGTTAGGTACATTGGCCATGCTAAATTTTCCCTCAGTGTATCCGAACAGGTGCCGGAGTGTGGCGACCGGGGGATTTTCACAGTAACTTCATTGCAGCATTAATTTAAGCCTACTTACGACACTAATAAAAAACATCAAGATGTTTAGCAGCAGAACGGGCGGCATGGTAGCACAGTGGTTAGCACTGCTGCTTCACAGCTCCAGGGACCTGGGTTCGATTCCCGGCTTGGGTCACTGTCTGTGTGGAGTTTGTACATTCTCCTCGTGTCTGCGTGGGTTTCCTCTGGGTGCTCCGGTTTCCTCCCACAGTCCAAAGATGCGCGGGTTAGGTTGATTGGCCATGCCAAAATTGCCCCTTAGTGTCCTGAGATGTGTAGGTTAGAGAGATTAGCGGGTAAATATGTAGGGATATGGGGGTAGGGCCTGGGTGGGATTGTGGTCGGTGCAGACACGATGGGCCGAATGGCCTCCTTCTGCACTGTAGGGTTTCTATGGTTTCTAAAGACCTGATTTTGCTATCAGTGCTGAAGTGATGGTGCTCATCACTGTCCTTGAAGGAAGCTGCCCACAAACCTTTGTCTGAAAGACGTGCTGGTTAGGTGCATTGGCCATGCTAAATTCTCCCTCAGTTTATCTGAACAGACGCAGGAGTGGCGACTAGGGGATTTTCACAGTAAATTCATTGCAGTGTTAATGTAAGCCTACTTGTGACACTAATAAATAAACTTGAACTTTGTCTATCCTTGTGGTGTGGATTGCATTTTTTCTGATGTTAATTGAAATTTGGATAGGAGATCTCTGGTGCCTAGCAACAATGATGTTATAAAGCAGACTCAGCAGCTAATCACTTTGAAGAATTCTCACAGACATCAAACTAGCAAGTAAAATGCACCGATTATCCTTCGCTATTTTATCATTTTACAGGGAATTTTTAAAAATTGGGACAGGCACAAGGGATTAAGAAGTTGAATTTTCATAAACTTCAAAAAAATATTTTTGAGCAATTTTATGAGAAATTTGATGGTTCATTAATTAGTTTTTCAGGGTCAGAAGGGTTGTTCAGCAGTAATGATGACTTAGTATGCCATTAAAAATCCAGTCACGCCTCATTCAGCAAGGAATTGCTTTTTTAAGGATTTATACAACCAATAAGGTAAAAGTGGAAGCTCATGTCAAATAAGTGAGTTGTAAAGATTTAGATGTGTGGGGTCTGCAACAATGCACCTTGTGGAGGAGTCGGAAATCACTGACAACTACATTTGGATTTCCACAACAGTGGTGAGCACTGCTGCCTCACAGTGCCAGGGAGCTGGGTTCGATTCCCGGCTTGGGTCACTGTCTGTGCAGAGTTTGCATGTTCTCCCCGTGTCTGCATGGGTTTCCTCCGGGTGCTCTGGTTTCATCCCACAGTCCGAAAGACGCCCTGGTAAGGTGTATTAGCTGTGCTAAACTCTCCCTCAGTGTACCCGAACAGGCGTCGGAGTGTGGCGACTAGGGGATTTTCACAGGAACTTCAATGCAGTGTTAATATAAGCCTACTTGTAACACTAAGAAATAAATTTTAAACTTCAATTGCATGTTTCAGGATTAATTGCCGAGGTAGTTGACAGTTTCACTGCTGCAATGACAGCAAACGCTCACTCTCATGTTCACAAACCACATAATCTGGGCCAGGAAAAATAACTGCTATTGGGGGTTAGCAGAAGATGAAATTTATTAAGAAGTCTGTCAATCATCTTCCGACTGACAGGTGTTTTTATTTGTTCAGTTCAAAATAAAATTGCATCCAAAGACTTTTACCGTTTTGCTTATTTGTGACACCCATTGAAATGGAAGTGGTAGATCTTTCATGCCGGAATAAAACAAAAGTTACTTTTCCTGAAGTTCCTTATTACTGCAGCACAACAGACTTCTTTTTCAAGAAGTGTGAGATAAAGATAGTTCTCACTTTCCATTTCCTTCATTCGGTTTAGGAGGCCGCCCACAGGTTGAAAGCACAGCTTCAATCTTCAAAACAGCTCCTCCACAAAAGGTAAGAGAAAGGATCAAGAAGAAATGAGTAAGAGCTCGAATTCTGTGGAAAATTAACATTATGGAGCAGTCGGGATCCAGTTTTCAGTTCAAACATTCAGAGCTGTAACCCTTTCTATTTTCAGTTTCCAATCACAACTCAAGAATCCACCATATATGTTGGGCCCCCTCACAGCTAAAACATACATAATTTATATCAAAACTTTAAAGTTTATTTATTAGTGGCACAAGTAGGCTTACATTAACACTGCAATGACGTTATGTGAAAATCCCCTAGTCGCCACACTCCAGCGCCTGTTCGGGTACGCCGAGGGAGAATTTAGCATGGTCAATGCACCTAACCAGCACGTCTTTCGAACTGTGGGAGGAAACCAGAGCACCCAGAGGAAACCCACACAGACACGAGGAGAACGCGCAAACTCCGCACAGACCCAAGTAACCCAAGCTGGGAATCGAACCCTGGTCCCTGGCACTGTGAGACAGCAGTGCTGACCACTGTGCCGCCCACTTGTAATTTGGAACTGAAAAATCTCTTCTGTATATTTTTTCCCCTCATCCTATAAATTAAAAATCAATTGAAGAGACTGGCTTGGAAATGATCTGGAGAAAACCAAATTCTGGGTAAACAGAACTTGTTAAAACAGTCACAACTGAGGTCCCTTCTCTCAAAAGAGATGATAAAACAAGAGCCCGTCAACCCCCACAGCTGGGCATAAAAGATCTCATGGCACTATCTGGAAGCCAGTAAGAAGTCTCACAACACCTGGTTAAAGTCCAACAGGTTTATTTGGTAGCAAATACCATAAGCTTTCGGAGCACTGCTCCTTCGTCAGATGGAGTGGAAATGTCATGACTATCTGGAAGAACAGAGGAGTTATCCCCAGTGTCCTGGCCAATATTCATCCTTTAATCAACATCACAGAAACAGATTATCACTAACATCATTTGTGGGGAGGTGGTGGCAGAGTGGTATTTTTGTTAACATAGTAAAACTGAGAGTCAGAACAATGCTCTGGGGACCCAGGGTTCAAATCCCACCATGGCAGATGGTGGAATTTAAATTCAATCAAAATCTAGAATTAAGAGTCTAAACATTGCTGATTGTCATAAAAACCCAAAGGGTTCACTAACATCCTATAAGGAAGAAACTCTCCCAATTCGGCCTGCACGTGACTCCAGAGCCACAACAATGTGGTTGACTCTTATCTGTCCTCTGAAATGGCCCTAACAAGCCACTTAGGCCAAGGGCAATTAAGGATAAGCAATAAACGGTAAGCCCACCAGCGACACCTGCATCCCATAAATGAATTTAAAAAATCACACTGCTATTTATGGGACGTTGATGCTTGCAAAATGACTGCCGCATTTCCTACATTTGAGTAATGACACTTCAAAAGCATTTGACTGACAAAGTGTTTTGAGACATCCTCCAATTGTGAAAGGTGCTATATGACGTTTTGTTACGAGCGCGCACAATTGGGCCAGGGTTGGGTGCAACTGGGTGACTTGATGATTGACTGATATTCTTTGCTGGGGTTCAAACATAAATATTGGTTACTTCAGTTGGATAATGGGGGAAATCATTACCCAAGACAATCATAGCCAAAAAGTAACCAACATCTTTAGAAGAGGAAGTTATGAGATAAAATCACCGAGGAGAAATAATAGAATGAAACTGATCATATGACCCTCTGGCTAATATTTTACTTTGGTGAAATGGTTCTTCAAAATGAATCTGAGCCCATTTCAGCTTTCCCTCAAATACTAGGTGCTGTCTGAAAAATTCATCACCCAATTTTCCAAAGGCTGTGGTCAGGTTTTATTAAGTGACCGTGACACACTATGTGGATTCAGGCAGGACTGCCAGTAGTTGCAGGCTAACAGCAGTGTTCCCTCATGTCAGCATGTTACAGCTATGCTTTTGGAATTGGCTAACAGCCACTATAGGTGGCCCTCCTTGCTCCAAGCCTCTTTGGTATCGGTACGGTGGCAGTTCAGCTCCAGCTCCCAGTGACAGGCTCCCTTTCAATCTATGTACTTGTTTTCAGTTTTTTTGCTTCCTGCCATATATTTCCTCTTAATGATAATCTTCCTGGTTTGTGCATGCACAATGTCAGGAGGTAATACATTTAGCAGCAGTTACGTAGAGTTATGAGATCATTTTAATTATAGCACTTGATATTCATGCAGACATTGAACCGATTAACTTCCTTCAACTCAAAACTACAGTGACCATGGTTGACATAATCTGGTCAAACCTAAAATCATGCATTTGGAATAAAACCAGCACAATCGTCTTATTAGGAACATGGAAGAATGATCGAAGGATAATATGCAGACCAATAAAATAAAGTGCACGTGAAATGGGCTAAAGATTATCGACAATATTTTCAGTGATAACAGGATTCTCGGCATGCGTCTCTAATGGATATTGGATAGGATTGTTGTAAAAGTGTTTCAGTCGATTCTTGAATATGGGCAGTCTGGCACCTCGTAGAATGATTCTTATTAGAATAACCTTGAGAAGTTGTCATAGTGGGATGGATGTTGATGTAACATTAAAGGTTGGGAAATTCTTAATTGTCCAGGTTATTCAGAGAAAGATTTGCATTTATATAGCATTTATGTGACCTCAAAGCACTGTACAGCCAAGGAAGTCCTCTTTAAAGTGGAGTCACTGTTGTAATTTAATAGTTGTGGCAGTTAACTTGTGATCAGCAAACTCCCCCACACAGCAACGTGATAACAACCAGGTAATCTGTTTTTGTAACGCTGATTAACAGATAAATATTGACCAGGACACTGGGAACACTGTCTTCTCCTCTTCGAATAGTGCCATGGGATCTTTTCCAACCACCCAAGCTTGAGGATGGGGCATTGGTTTAATGTCTTATCCAAAAGACAGTGCAATACTCCCTCAGTACTTCACTCAAGTGTCAGCCTTGATATTTGTGCCCAAACCCTGGAGTCGGCCCCGAACCTGGAACCTTGTGATTTCAAAGGGCAATGTACCAGCAACTGAGACATGGCTAACACAATTCTGACAAACAGGTGATGGCAGTAAAGTTCTGCCATGTACATGAGGGAGAGGTGATGAGGTAACAAACAGTCACACTGAAAGATATGGAGCAGGTCACATCCAGGGTAGTATGGTAACGTTAACATAAATGCAAATATCCCAACCACATGTCCAACTTTCAGCATGCCTTAACGATTGTGTCCACCTGTTGTTGCAGTGTTAATCATCCATAAAAGGCAACAGCTGCATTAGCAGAAAGGGAAGGTAAAGTCGCCATAGCCTCAGACGACCACAAGTTGCTTTCCCCTTTGACGGGGAGAGCAGACTGGTGGTGTTTAACTGGAGGATCACCACACCTTATCGAGGGGCAAGGTCAAGAAGGTGGGGCCTTCATGAATAACCTCAGCAACTAAAGCTCTGCATCACAAATTGAAAAATACATAGCACACAGGGCCTAATTTTGGTATCAAGTGGGGGTGATTTTCCGATCTTGCCACACCTGGCGCAGATCCCCGATCCCGGAAAATAGTGTGTGGGTCTAAAAATTGGTTTCCCACCCCGAGCCAAACGGTTTCCAGTCAGCCCTGTCTAATGGTGCAAACCACATCGTGCCCATAAAGGTTGCGAAGCCAATTAGTATATTTATTGTAGCATTTAAATATGCATAGCCCATTCAACTCCAAATTCTCCCAGCTCCCATAACCTTTCAATCTTTGGGCACAGCGCAAGACTGGCAAGAATCACTACTTGTTTCCACTAGCGGAGACCAGGTACGTTGGCCACATCAGGGGGGGACTCAGAGGCCATTGAAGCCCTCAGGTGATCGGGGATGTGACCGAGTAGTGCCCATTTGATAGTGCCCACCTGGTACACTATCAAATGGGCACTACTCGGTCACATCCCCGATCACCTGAGGGCTTCAATGGCCTCTGAGTCCCCCCCTGATGTGGCCAACGTACCTGGTCTCCGCTAGTGGAAACAAGTAGTGATTCTTGCCAGTCTTGCGCTGTGCCCAAAGATTGAAAGGTTATGGGAGCTGGGAGAATTTGGAGTTGAATGGGCTATGCATATTTAAATGCTACAATAAATATACTAATTGGCTTCGCAACCTTTATGGGCATGATGTGGTTTGCACCATTAGAAAGGGACAGGGCTGACTGGAAACCGTTTGGCTCGGGGTGGGAAACCAATTTTTAGACCCACACACTATTTTGACACCAGTTGGGCAGAGTCAGTGTGTCAGGAGCAGTGCCAAGGAGGTGGGGCCTGAACAGGGGCCATGATGGGGGTCGTGCAAGGGGGGTGGTTGTGCAAGGGGGAAATCATAGAGGGTGGGGGGGGGTCGTGGAGAGGGGGGTGGTTATGGAGGGGTAGAGCATGAGGAGGGGGTCATATCTGGGGCCATGAAGGGGGATCTATTGGGAGGACCCCAATGCCAGCGATCAATGTCGGGGAGATGGGGGGGTGGGGTAACATGCCGCTGATGAGGGGGGTTCCTGATCTCTGTGGGGAGAGGGGGGGGTCTCCCAGTGCACTGAGAGATCGAGGCACCCTTCCACAACAACGCCTGATCACTTTGCAGCCAGGCTCACCGGTTTTAGGCCACGCCCCTCCCACAATTAGCGCCAAACTCACCACTCTCCCAAAAAATGATGAAGTGCGAGATGATTCCAGTGCAGGCAGCGCCTGACAGACTGGCGTGGATCACTCCGGTTTTCTTGCCGTTACGACACTTAGGTTTTTTTATGGGGGGAAAATCACAGCTGTCTCTTTCATTTCACTAACATGAATGGAGCACATTAACTAACTCTTCTTCACTCGCAACAACCAGAGTTTCCTCAGCTGCACAGCGAGTGCTTGACTTTCGTCCAAAATTCAGAGCCCAACTTGACAAGTGGATGGAAGAAGCTTCGTTCGATCATCAGGATGCGCATAGGATCTGTTTAACTCCACTCAACAGACTGAAATTCAGGCTGTTTCCACCCCTAAAGCGGCCTTCTCAAGTAGGATACATTGATACAGTACATCCAAATCAGTGCAATAGCCATTCTATCCAACTTTCACAACTGCCTTACTTCACAACAATAGCACAAAGTAGCATTACGGAGGTAAAACAGATTGTTAAATGTTACTATAAACCGATCATTCTTAACTTTATCCTCAGCAAAAATCAAGCGTGGTGTACTTTTAGTCTGTGGCTCCTGATGACTTCAGTACCTTCCAGTGACCTGTGAATTATCCACTCACAAGTTGGAATAATAAGTAGTTTTTATTTACTTTTTTTATAATGGACCAGTTGGTCAGTAAACCAAAAGAAAACCAGTTGGAGATTTAACATACTTAAAATAGTTTAGAATAACTCCAGTAGTCGCTGAGTGTTATGGGGCAGGGGGTCCTTGGATCTTGTTTCATTTGGTGCTCTTTGCTTTTACAATACGCAGTTCATCAAACCATAAAACTCAGGAGCAGAAGTAGGCCATTCGGCCCATCTAATCTGCTCTGCTATTCAATTAGATCACGACTGATCTGATATGATAATCCTCAACTCCACTTTCCCGCCTTTTCCCCCATAACCCTCGATTCCCTTATTGATTAAAAATCTGCCTATCTCCACCTGGCCTCTACAGCCATTTGTGGTAAAGAATTCCACAGATTCACTACCATCCGAAGAGAAAACAAATACCTCATCACAGTCTTCAATGAGTGACCCCTGACCCTGAGATTATGCCCTCTGACCCTAGGCTCTCCCACAAGTTCAGGATAATGCAAAGGCAGACATTTATACAGAACAGAGATTAGATCCCATCAGGCAGTGTGTTTCCTGTTACAAATCTGTCAAAAAAGTGACTAGGCGTCCCATTCGTCTCATGGAGCAATACGATCATCTCCATGATAATCTCTGATATTCTGGAAGACCTTTGCTACTAAGCTTGCTTTAGTACTTCAAGAGTTAACCACAGATGATCATTGAAGGTTTACCTAGTTATTTGTTTATTGCAGCACGGTAATTTTGGAACAAAACCATCATGCTAGGGAACTCCTTGTCTCCGGGTGCAGCTGCCATTTATGGTTCGTGGCATTCATCATCTTTTCCACAAGACCTCATACCGGGCTTTGTACAAAGTGAAGCTTTTGAACCCTGGAGGAAACAGGTTGACAGGAAACATCCAACGCAACAAAGTCGACAAATTAAGCGAAGGGACAGGAATAGCTACTCGGGTGGGGGAAACACCACATACAGGAGGAGGCTGGAAACATGATGCCCACAAAGCAAAGTTAATGACCCCAAATATATTATACTATCTTTTTAGAAAATGCAACACTCGCGTAGAAACGAACAGATGAAATAACAGTTTGTGCTAATGTCAAATTTGAAAAAGCAAAAACTGTTCCAAAACAATCTGCAGCAGCAGGAAACCTTACAAATAAGAGGAGGAACAAGTCTTGCCAGCGCAAGTTTGTCAGACGACAATGATTTGAGAGGGGAGGAAAAAACATTTTTACCCAACAAATAAAATGTCATTTTCATTCTTATTTCTTTTCATTAGCAATTACTCAAAACTCAAATAAGTGAAATGCCACCTATCAAAATCATACAGCCTGGGAAAAACTTTTGAAGGCCATATTTTTAAAAAATATTTATTTTAGAAATCTTTCTACACTATTGCCATACTTTTTTTTTGTATTTTTATTCCAATTCAATCAAATCCAAGTCCAATTCAGAGTCTCAACAAGTTGAGACATTCCCGATCCAAGCTGACAAGACAGGCCTCTCACCTCCTGTCTTGGGCTTGATCTACGTGATCCAAGCTGATTGGAGTAGCCATACCTCCTCCTCCTCCAAGGCTTGATCTCATTTGCATCTTAGCCAAAAGGCCGAGATGCCGCTTTTAAAAATTGCTTCAAATGAAACTAAAATGTAACCCAATGACTTCAACCCATTGCCATACTGTTCAATTTCAATACTTTATGAAGAGTTAGATGTGCGCAATAAAAGCAACGCAGACCACAGCATTCTTCCATAATACAATATTCATTCCACATGAAGGTACCACTGACATTTTTAATGCTGGGAAGGTTCTGCAGAACAAATAAGATGCTCAAATAATTAAATTACTCAACATTTGTACATACCAAACCCTATTGTAATTTGAAGAGATCTTTAAGAAAAGTAATTGAGGTTCAGACCTGGTCACAGTCACAATTTATGCCCTTTCAAGATGCAACTTCGAGGAGATTCACTGAGGATCAAGTATTAGAACTCAATTCTTAAAATTCTGGAGTTAAGGATTTAAATTAAAGCCAAACTGAATAGAATAATAATAATAATATTCCTGTCCCTTATAATAATAATACGCATCTGCAGCTGATTTGATTGAAATTGTCAATCTAAATGGCACAGAAACCAAGAGAGAAAATGCTGGAAAATCTCAGCAGGGTCTGGCAGCATCTGTAAGGAGAGAAAAGAGTTGACGTTGCGAGTCCAGATGACCCTTTATCAAAGCTGACCCTTTTGACTGTCCTAACCTATTTTAACAGTGTTGTATTTACTTAGTGAAGCTTAGTATTACCACTGAACAGTTTTGCAATGCAGAGAAATAAAGACAGACTTGGCCTAACTCACCTTCACTTTCCATAGATGGATTGGTATACAAATTGGACATGGACAAACTCTCAGAATTTTTAAGAATACACCAAAGTCAGCAAACTCTACAGCCTATAATTAAGCTCTGATATGAAAAGATATTCTTCTGCTTCTTTCTGGTCAGCTTTTCTCTGACATCATTGACTATTCACTGTGGATTGATGGGTGTTAGGTTCACTCCAGTACGTCGCCAAGTGTACCATATTTCAAGTGGCAACATGGACTGAGTACTGAGAAGGGGGTGGTGTAGTATAAGGGTCTGGTACATGTTGGACTCAGCAGAGTGTGGTTTCATTCCTTTGTGTTTTCTTTGCAGCGGTTGAATACAACTGAGTGGCTTGCTAGGCCATTTCAAAGGGCAGTTAAGAAGCAACTGCATTTCTATGGTCTGGAATGACATGTAGGCCAGCCCAGGTAAGGACGACAGATTTCCTTCCGTAAAGGACATTATTGAATCCATTGGGTTTTACGACAGTCAACAATGGTTGCATGGTCATCAGTAGACTTTTAATTCCAGATGTTCTATTGAGTTTAAATTCCACAATCTGGTGTGGTGGGATTCGAACCTGCGTCCCCAGAGAATTACCCTAGGTCTCTGGATTGCTACTCTAGTGACAAAAATCACTGCGCCAACACCTGTGTGGCATATATCCTATTTAATCCTTTTGATTTGATTTATTATTGTCACATATACTGGGATACAGTGAAAAGTATTGTTTCTTGCGTGCTATACAGACAAAACATACCGTTCATAGAGAAGGAAACAAGAGTGCAGAATGTAGTGTTATAGTCATAGCTAGGGTGTAGAGAAAGATCAACTTAATGCAAGGTAGGTCCATTCAAAAGTCTGATGGCAGCAGGGAAGAAGTTGTTTTTGTGTCGGTTGGTACGTGACCTCAGACTTTTGCATCTTTTTCCCGATGGAAGAAGATGGAAGGGAGAATGTCTGGGGTGTGTGGGGTCCTTTGTAATTATGGTTACAGTATTTTTTTTAATTGAAGGATGTCATGGCAAGAATATTGCGGTCCATCTATACAGGACATATCCTGGTACTCTTACTATACTCTCTCTCTAAGCCCGGGTTTCTTTCCTGCACAGATCTGTTTTGGCACCTGCTCAGAATCAAGTCTTTTCCCTCCATTAAGGAGAAAGTGTGCATATGATCCCATGTTTATTGTCCTTGTATATTGGCCAATTGGATGCCAAATCAAATTAAGCACATCTAATTGTGCTTTCCCGCTGCGACTATATCTTTCTAAATTCAAAATCCTGGACTGTGTTTCCCAGTGTTCAAACATTTAAAGTTTTGTTGCTCCCCATATCAATTTAAATACAGCATTAAGGTCTGTGACATATGTTATACATCATTGACGGAAATATATTTTCAGTATTTGTTTTCTCAGAATGTCTTGCAGCATTTTCAGTGTTTAGTGTGGACAAAGTGCAACTGGAGAGTCATTCCAAAAATGTTCCTATCCAAACACGCATCGTTATTTTGCATCGGGGATAAACATTTAAATGTAATGGCCTGGAACGTCTACTCAGCTATGCTAATTGTTAGTGCAATTCCCCAATAGCATGGCCATTGCAAAAGATAAATGAACCATAAAATTCCTACAATGCAGAAAGAGGCCATCCAGCCCATCAAGTCTGCACTGACTCTGGGAGAAAGAGCACCCCACCCAGACCCTCCCCTCCCCTGCCCTATCCCTGTGACCCCATGCATTTACCATGGCCAATCCACCTAATCTGCACATCTTCGCAGGTGTGGGAGGAACTGAGTGGTCTTTATTAGCGACAGGCAGCATGGTTTGTACGAGGGAGGCCATGTCTCACTAATTTGATTAAGTTTTTTTGAGGAGGTGACAAAAATAATTGATGAGGGAAGGGCTGTGGATGTCCTCTACATAGACTTTAAGTAAAGCATTTGCCAAGGTCCTTCGTGGCAGGCTGGTGCAAAAGGTTAAATCACACAGGATCAAGGGTGAACTAGCTAGATGGATTCAGAACTGGCTTGGCCATAGAAGTGGAGATGCCAGCGTTGGACTGGGGTAAACACAGTAACAGTTTTAACAACACCAGGTTAAAGTCCAACAGGTTTATTTGGGAGCAAATACCATTAGCTTTCGGAGCACTGCTCCTTCGTCAGATGGAGTGGAAATCTGCTCTTCACACAGGGCACAGAGACACAAATTCAAGTTACAGAATACTGATTAGAATGCAAATCTCTACAGCCAACCAGTTCTTAAAGATACAGACAATGTGAGTGGAGGGTGCATTAAGCACAATACACATCTCTTTAACCTGTGCTTAATGCTCCCTCCACTCACATTGTCTGTATCTTTAAGACCTGGTTGGCTGTAGAGATTTGCATTCTAATCAGTATTCTGTAACTTGAATTTGTGTCTCTGTGCCCTGTTTGAAGAGCAGATTTCCACTCCATCTGACGAAGGAGCAGCGCTCCGAAAGCTAATGGTATTTGCTACCAAATAAACCTGTTGGACTTTAACCTGGTGTTGTTAAAACTGTTACGGTGTTGGCCATAGAAGTCAGAGGGTAGCAGTGGAAGGGTGTTTTTCTGAATGGAGGTCTGTAACTAGTGGTGTTCCGCAAGGATCAGTGCTGGGACTTCTGTTGTTTGTATTGTATATAAATGATTTGGAAGAAAATGTAGCTGTCTGATTCGAAAGTTTGCAGATGATACTAAGATTGCTGGAGTTGCAGATAGTGATGAAGATTGTCAAAGAATACAGCAGGATATAGATGGATGGGCTGGAAAATTGGGTGGAGAAATGGCAGGTGCAATTTAATCCAGACAAATGCGAGGTAATGCATTTTGGTAGATCCAATTCCGGTGGGAGCTATAAAATAAATGGCAGAAACATCAGGGGCACAGATACACAGATCTGGGAGTACAGGTCCACAGATCCTTAAAAGTGGCAGCACAAAGTGGAAAAGGTGGTGAAGAAAATATATGGCATGCTTGCCTTCATTGGCCGAGATATCAAGTATAAAAGTTGACAAATTATGTTACAGTTATATAAAACATTGGTTAAGCCACATCTGGAATACTGTGACCAGTTCTGGTCACCACACTACCAGAAGGACGTGGAAACTTTGGAGGGAGTACAGAAAAGGTTTACCAGGATGTTGCCTTGTATTAGCTACAAGGAGTGATTGAATAAACTGGGATTGTTCTCCCTGGAAAGACAGAGGCTTGAGGGGCCACCTGATAGAAGTTTATAAAATTATGAGGGGCATAAATAAGGTGAACAGTTGGAAGCTTTTTCCCAGGGCAGAAATGACAATTACAAAGGGGTACAAGTTCAAGATAAGGGGGGAAAAATTCAGTAAAGATGTGCGGGATGGCGGGGGCCTGGAATGCACTGCCAAGTGAGGTGGTTAAGGCAGACATGTTAACGACATTTAAGACTTATCTGGATAGATACATGAACAGGCAGGGAATAGAGAGATACAGGAGGTTGGTCTAGATAGGACAACGTGATCGGCGCAGGCTTGGTGGGCTGAAGGGCCTGTTCCTGTGCTGTACTGGTCTGTGTTCTTTGTTCAAACTGGTGCACCCGGAGGAAACCGATGCGGATGCAGGGAGAATGTACAAACTCCACACAGATAGTCACCCAAGACTGGAATCATTACGAGGCAGCAGCGATAAACACTGTGCCACCGTGCTGCCCATGAATTTGAGCACAAGCTGTGTTCAGCACAAATCAGGTTCCTGCAATTTTTCTGTGCTAGTTTTTAAAATATTGCACTTGAAACAGGGCCCACCCACAAAACTGGAAACACCCCAAAGTGAATTACTACTGTTTGGAGTTTCCAGAATTGTGCTGATTTGCTATCCCGTGAGGAGGTGCCAAACAATAAACTTGAACTTTTGGATGCAAGAACACTGTTTTCAACATTTTAAACTTTTGTTTGAATTCACTAAGTAACTCACTACTGTATCCCAACCTAACAAGAAAATCCTTTATTTTAAACACCCTTTTCCAGTTATTTAAAATCAAGTTACCCACAGGTGCTGGATTGACACAGATTTAAACTTTCTTTAAAAATGTGATATCCATTTTCAGCTGTATTAATCAACATTTCCCAAGTCACCACTCTTCACCGTATCAAAGAATGTTTTAGAGCAAATCTTTTTTGAAAAAAATAATTTTGAAGTTTTTTTAAAAATTGCTTGACTGGGCCAGTACATGTCAGGTTCAGCATTTGGTGGAATCCAAATGAGTCTGAGCAGAAACACAGGGAAAATAAACGCTTGAAAATGAGAACCATTATGGGTGTGACTTCCACCACAATTGTCCATTCTGCTCAGAGTGGGAACTCTGCCCTTATATATATATATATATCTGAACAGTGTGGAGATCCAGTACTTGGACTGTTGCCAATAAATTTACCCAAACTTATCCTCCCATGTTCAGTACATAGCAATCTGTCTGATTGCAGAGAATGTTACAGGGATTTGAGGGATGAAGTCATGGATGGATTGAACCACAAGGATGAGAATTTTTTAAAAATCAAGATGTCGTTTCACCAGGAGCCAATGTAAGTCAGAGGGCACAGAGGCGGTGAGTGAACAGCACTTGGTGTGGCTTAGGACAGCAGAGTTTGGAATGACCCCAAGTTTATGAAGGAAAGAATGTGCGTGGCCAATTAGGAATGCATTGGAGTAGTCATATCTTGAGGGAATAAAGGCTGATGGGACCTCTAGCAGCAGATGAGCTGTGGTAGAGCAGTGTGGGAGTTACAGAGGTGTGACTTGATAATACAATTATCTCACCACCCCATCATTGTGGGTGAGGAAAGCCGTGGAAGGTGTTATGTACCCTCAAAGCCAGGTTTCTGTCAGGGGGTCATGACGTTGATGCGGCCATTCACAATAAAGTTCATGAATAGGAAAGGCCTTGTTCACAAGTGAATGGATAATGCTGACTAAGTCCACTGGCAAAGCTCAGAGGGTGAGCAAAGGGAGGGGTCAGCTGGATGGCAAAGAGATTGGCAAGATTAGCATCAAGCACAATGTTTACCACAAGGGTTGGAAAAAGGTCAGCAGGTGGGCCTAACATTACAGCTTCTAAGACACAGGCCACAGAGATACGGTACTGTAACCATGGAGCTGGCAAACTCAGTGGCGCAGCGCAGGTGTCAAATTAATGGGTGTGCATTTCAACACCCTCCATAGCATCACTGTGAAACCATATATAATCACAAGCTGCTACACCCTTCACTACCTACTTAGTGGCTGATCTGTTCAGCTTGTACCCTCCTTTATCATGGAGGAAGAGGGAATAGGGGAGCAACAGCATTGGAGCCCTTCCAGATGGTAAACCACCCTCTGCCCTTCCCCCATCAAAGAATATACAGGGAACATAGGTTGGAGACCAGACGTCCCGGCTTTGCAAAATGTCCGGGTGTCCTAACAGTTTTCCCCAAATCGCTCTAATGTCCCAGTTTTGAACTCCCCTGAGTAACTCAGCTCTCATGTTCCAGTTACTGTTGGCAAACCCAAGCCCTCTTGCATTGCACTGCAGGTGTGAATTTCTTGTCTCTGTGAGAATTGCCGCATCCAGCTATTTCATGCAGTTTTACACATCCCATGTCTACTTTGTTCTCAAACTTTTCGTCACCTTCCAGGTGATGATTTATTTTCTTTCTCGTTCACCCTGTTGCTCCATTTCTGCTAACTTGTTTACCATCTACTTTCTTTGTTCTGCACATCTTTTCCCAGAGATTCGGCTTTCCACAAACTGCAGTTTGACCCATATGTGGGACATTTCCTTGTTTGTCAACGTATACGTCGTCCACAGCTCTTGCACATCACTCTCTCTGCCCGGTGTGCACTCTTTTGTTGCTGTTTCACTACATCAACCCTGCTCTCGTTCTCTTGACTTAGCTGAAGGCTGGCCGGTTGGGTAGTCAACACCGTCATCTGTCTACTCGTTACTTCATGATCTGGCAGTGTCTTCCGCTCATGATGCTCTGAGTTTATCCTTTCCAATCAAATCTTTTTATACTTAAGCGTGCTCAGAACTCCAAATGAGCTGATCTATCAGCCTTTCATCTATTTCCTTGAATTTAGATTTTCTGGCTGCATCTCTCAAACTTGTTAAGAAATCGTCAACAGGCTCACCTGATTCCTGCTTTGAAATTCATTCTGGTGAATTCAATGATTTGATTTCGGCTGGAGATGCTGAATGTGTGCTAATTTTACAAAATTGTCTGGAGTTTTACTGTCACCTTCCCTCAGCTGTTAAACATATTTACCCCTTTTTCTCCTGCCAACAAAGGTAGCGGACCCCTTCCTCTTGGCTCCTGCCTTTTAGGAAGCTACTGGATGTCAGCCTGCACTGTTAGTTACTTCTTAAATGTCTCCACAGCACCATCAGCTTCCCAATTCATCATGGGCTGAAGCTGTGCATTCATTGTTGCCATAGCCACCACTGCCATTTCATCTTTGCACAATTCACTCAGCTTTTCTCTTACTCTGGCAGTAACTCATGTCGATTCTTCTCAAACCAACTTAACCTGAAAGCAGACTTAAATGTTTGGATCTCAGTCACAGGTGCACACCACTGCCACCATGTTGCGTCTTCTGGATCCCCGAGTTTGAAATAATCATGACAGCTCCATTGAGTGCATTTCTTACAGTTCTCCACATGACTGGCGGACTGACACAGTGATGCGAGGCACCTGACTGCTGTGCAGCAGTAAATGCGGCACCCTGGGTGTCCATGCATATAACAATCAGTTCCTATTTCTTTACAAATAATATCAAAGCAAACCAGTACATTTTCTCATCAGAATACTGCTTTTATACATCATGAGGTGCAGAAAATGTAAGGTGTAAAATGTTGATGAGGTTTCATTGGTGCTGGATGAGAAAAGTAATTTTGTAATTGTCATAGTTTTTGAACCTTCCATTCATAGAGTCATAAAGATAAACAGCATGGAAACAGGCCCTTCGGCCCAACTCAAACACGCCAACCAGGTTTCTTAAACTGAACTAGTCCCGTTTGCCTGCATTTGGCCAATATCCCTCTAAACGTTTCCCATTCATGTGACTGTCCAAATGTCTTTTAAATGTTGTAACTGTACCCACCTCTACCACCTCCTCTGGCAGCTCATTCCATATACGCGTCACTCTCTGTGCGAAATAGTTGCCCCTCGGGTCCCTTTCAAATCTTTCCCCTTTCATCTTAAACCTATGCCCTTTAGTTTTGGACTCCCCTACTCTGGGGAAAATACTTTGACTATTCACCCTATCTATGCCTCTCATGCTTTTTATAAACTTCTATAAGGTCACCCCTCATCCTCCTATGCTCCAGAGGGAAAAAATGTCCCAGCCTATCCAGCCTCTCCTTATAATTCAAACCTTCCAGTCCCGGTAACATCCTTGCAAATCTTTTTTGCACCCTTTCCAGTTTAATAACATCCTTCCTATAGCAAGGCGACCAGAATTGTACGCAATTTTACAGATACAATTTTAGAGATACAGCAAGATACAGATTTGACTTTTTTTCTGTCTAAAATAGTGCTCGGGATTTTCCAGCCCCGGCGAGGTGGGATCCGCCAGCCAAAATTCCATCAACTTTCAGCGGAGTCGGACAATCCCAGTAATGGGTTGGGCCAGAAGTTCTTGCCCACTGAATTTGTGCAGTTTGATGTTATTATTGTACACCGGGGGCAGGGTCCTTGTCAAGCGAGATTCGGAAGTTCTTTGCTTCTCTGCAAGAACTTGATGAATCTGGTTGAAACAAAGTATCAGTTTGTGCACGGTCACAGCAGCAAGATTTTGTTTTGTTATCTATTACAAGCACCGGAAGCAAGAACCAAGATGGAAGGAAAATGAGATACACTTCCTCCTGTTGCCTGTTTTTGTAGGCTGACGTTTCTGACCAGGGAACTCACATTAATGATGCAATGCCAGCGTCTGCAAACACCAAGCAAATCTGGTAGTGAGGAAACTTTCAAAGATAGAAATAAGTAACAAATATAGAATTTGACAGTTTAAAACAGTCATACTCAAGTCTGGCAGAGGCCGAAAGCGTTTGAAGAGAATTCCACCTAAAAAGATACATTTTGAACAGTACATTTTGCAACAAACTTTGGTGATCCTTTAGACCAGTGGTTCCCAAAGGGTGCGGCGCGCCACACTGGTGCGGCGAGAGAGGATGGCAAGTGTGGCGGGAAGATTCAAGGACAAAGAAACATTTAAACATGGTTTAAAACAAGCATTGTTTTATACTTTCTGGATGTTCCATGATCATATTATAAAGTAGTTGTGTTCTATATTATGAATCAAGCACTGCTAGTTGTTGTTTTTTTCTTACCAACAAAAAATTTTTATTCCGAAAGTGCGGCCCAGTGAAAAAAGGTTTGGGAACCACTGCTTTAGACAGTTTTAAAAAGGTGCTGGATTAACTTTGGTGAAAAAGCTGATTTGTTTAGCACAGCTATTTTGTTGCAAGACGAACTTTGACTGTAAGTGTAATAAATTAGTAATGTTTTTCTTAAAAAGTCTTGCAAGTTATCCAAGAAAGCAGAGATAACAGGAGTGCCCGGCAGTGTTGCACAGTGAAATAGAGTCATGCCAGTAAAAGAAGCAAAAAAGAAAAGTCCCGGGGCTGTTTTTAACGCTCAGAGGGAAAGCAGTGGGGCAGCTAATGTCATCCAGGAGGCGGAGCAGCCAACATCCTGTTCCCTTCCCACTCTCCTCCATTTTAGTCTGTTCTTCCAAGCAGACAGGGAAGCCACCTTCGGAATACTCCAGGATCCTTCTTTCAATGTCACTGGGGACCCGATTTACTCTTTCAACCAGTGGCTCAATTGGAAAGTCCTCTGTGACCCTCTGGCCTGCTGAAGCTAACTAAAGAGGACCTAGGGCCAGAAGGAGCCCAAACAGCAAACAGTTTCATTAATTCCACATGGAGCCAGAAAGATCACGAGTGCTCTTTCGCTCTCCACTGGAAAGGCTCGAGTAGCCACTGCCTTGGGTTGTTGCCCTCATCCCACCCACCCCATGCAGCATCATTTGCCAATTGCTAGGTCCCTGCCAAATATCTTTGCCATTGTACGAGTGCCAGGGAGTTTGTCTGCACTTTCTGATGGCAGTTTCCTGCCTGACATTTTACTCCTGCCAAGTGCCAGCGCCCATGGAGTTTGGGTGGGCAACTTACTGCAGGCAAGGCTCAGGAGTTAAAATCATCTAGGCCTTACAGTGCTAAAGTTAAAACAGTTTGCCACTAGCCACAATCCTGATCTGCCGAATTTCTGCTCCAAGTGAAAATCAAGACTTATATAATCGTTTTATGAGTGAACATTTGACACCTAGTTTGTAGAATGTTTGAGCATTCAACTCAAATCAGCTGGCTGGAGACAAGTAGGAAGGGGCGAGATTCAACTTGGTCGTAGGGTTCAGATAATGTGATTCATCAAGAATTGGAGGTATCCTTCAGATTTATGCACATACATGCCAAGTGGATCAGAGATGTGTGGAACACAATGCCCATGTTTTTGTTTGATGCAGGTTTTCTGCAAAGTTAATCAACAATTCAAATCATCAAATCTTACATAACACCCAGTCTTCACAGGATCGTATGCAAAGGGGATAGGGTGGGGAGAGGGCCTGGGTAAGATACTGTCAGAGAGTCAGTGCAGGCTCGATGGGCTGAATGGTCTAATTTTGCACTGTAGGGATTCTATGATTATAAAGTTTTTAAGTTTATTTATTAGTGTCACAAGTAGGCTTACATTAATACTGCAATGAAGTTACTGTGAAAATCCCCTAGTCGCCACACTCCAGCGCCTGTTCAGGTACACTGAGGGAGAATTTGGTATAACGAATGCACCTAACCAACACGTCTTTCGGACTGCGGGAGGAAACCAGAGCACCCGGAAGAAACCCTTGCAGATACAGGGAGGACGTGCAGACTCCGCACAGACAGTGACCCAAGCCGGGAATCGAACCCGGGTCCCTGGCGCTGTGAGGCAGCAGTGCTCACCACTGTGCTACCGTTTCACCCTGTGCCACCCTACATTATAATATCAGGGCCAGATGCAGCTGGACAGAGTGTGGTTGTAGATCAGTTGAAGAATGTGGCCTCTTACATATTAGTGTCACTTCACTGCATTTCCTAAGACTAGAGTGGTTAGCATTAATGAAACAAGACGCTAGTCCATGGTAGATTATCTCTTAGAAGGGAACCTTACACACGATGACAGAATGCTTGAAAAGTTTCAGCTGAATAGGGAGAATAGGTGAAGACTGATTCTGGTAATTTACAACGATTTTGTTCATTTAAAAGAGCGTTTTATTCAGATGAAAAGACAGAAAATGCCAGGAATATTCAGTAGATCAGTTAAGATTTATGGAGAACACAGACAGTTAATGTTTCAGATAAGGATCCTCTACAAAACAATCTGCTAAGATATCTAAATTCCGTTGGCAAGCTCAGCAAGTAGCAAATCTTGCACAACTGTGGAGAAACTAGCAGTATTCATATAATGAGTAAAACAAAGAGTGAAAAACCTACGTGGGATAGACTGAACTACGAATGAGTCAAATGATAAGTCTGTGCATCAACTGCACAGATCAGATAAAACTGGAACTCACTTCTTCCTTCACATACAAAGTTTTTTTCAATAAAAGCACTAAACACTTTCATTTGAATTTTCAGGTCCTTGAGTCTAAATTTCCTGATTCAAAGATGAAGACGAGACATGAATGAAGCTTCTGTATTCCCTCGGAAAGGATGGCCTGAATACTGTCAACTTTACAGCAAGGGCTGCAACCTTAACACGTGTGGGGTACATCCTGCATACAAATTCACACTTGTAGCAATTTTTGTCAGGTTCTGCTCATTTTAAAGGGATTGTACTAAAAGAGGGCAGCGATTGGCATGAAACATCCTGGCTGAATAGGGACAGTAGGTAGAGATTGGCACTGAAAGAGTGAGCAGGAAGAATTTTCCTGAGGGAGGAGAGAGTTTTCTTCAGATAATAAACCAAGGGTTGAGCCTAATATCAGACACTTGATACTTTCATAGAAAACATGCATACAAACCCTTCATAGTGCCGTAGCAGACCGGTCCTGGTCTCTTTCATTTGTACACCTAACAGTAGCCCAAGCAGAGATAATCCGCCAATATTGCATCCGTAATGCATAACTATCGTCTTCAAATCACACACAGAGTTTCCCTAAAAATTGCTGCTCTCCTTTTCAGAAATTAATTGTCTACAAATCTGAATTAAAATTAACTCGTGCCTTTTCAAAGGCAAGAGTAGAATTTGATTCCCCCTCCATCATGTGATACGAATGCAACATCTGGCACGAGCTCCTCTTACAGAAGCACAAAAACAGCTGCTGTCTCTCTCCAAGCCTCACTGGCAGTAGGACAGGATTTCCAAGAGCACCAGTGCGGTGATGGGAACAGACAAAGATCCTTTCATGTGGTGCCTCGAGCGTCTCTATTTCCTTGGTGTTGCACTGGTTTTGGCACCAATCACTCACACATGCAGCCCTGGGCTGGATTCAACTTCAATGATAACTGACCTTACTTCTAGAACTAACTCCCGCGTGAAGAATGATCCACTGTGCTGAAGTTCTTTTTGCGTCCGAACACATTTAAATCAGGATATTAATAAACAAGTGCATCAGGGGGGCCAGAACGTACCGTAAAGCACAGCTGACCCTGTCACAATGCTCTTCTTTTCACAGATTGTGGTAGCCAAGGTGAACCAAAAGTACACACTTTTCACAATTCACTTTTCAGCTTCAAAGGGCAATTAAATGATTACAAGCTGGATTTAACTGAAGCCAATACTAAACCTGCCTAATGAGGTAATGCTCATGGCAATTCATAGAATCTCTACAGTGCAGAAGGAGGCCATTCAGCCCATCAAGCCTGCACCGACAACAATCCCACCCAGGACCTATTCCCTAACCCCACATATTTACTCTGCTAATCCCCTGACACTAGGGACAATTTAGCATGGCCAATCAACTTAATCCGCACATCTTTGGACTGTGGGGAGAAAACTGGAGGAAATTCCCGCAAACACAGGAGAATGTGCAAACTTCACACAGACAGAGACCCGAGGCCGGAATTGAACCTGGATCCCTGGCGATATGAGGCAGCAGTGCTAACCACTGTGCCACCGTGCTGCCCCATGCTGCACAATTAGGGAAGAAACCACCATCTTCTCTGCCAAAAGTCAGGCAACGAAATTGTCACAAATTCCTTTTAACCAATTGCTCGTGATTGCCATGGGAAGCTGGGGAATGGTACAATTGCAAATGTTTGTAACTTGAGTATTGCTGAAAAGAGGGAAACATTGTCGAAACTTTTCGTCTCGCACACATCAGGACAAACACAAGAATGCAAAACTTCAAACCATCAGAACAATTTACACCAAAGGAGAAATGAGTGTGCCAAGACAACCAATCAGGGCTCTTTTCTCTGGTAGTATAAATTGTTGTGGTCGCTTGAAATTTGACAGTTTTGCGTTTGTCCTGACAGATGAAATGCTTCAGTAACATGTCTCTCTTTTCAACAATATGCAAGTTCTTTCCCCTCTCACTTTAAACCTATGCCCTCTAGTTTTGGACTCCCCTACACTGGGGTGGCAGCCCTGCTGCCTCACAGAGCCGGGAACCTGGGTTCAATTCTGGCCTTGGGTCACTTTGTGCGGAGTTTGCACTTTCTCCCCGTAACTGTGTGAGTTTTCTCCGCGTGCTCTGGTTTTCCTCCCACACTCCAAAGATGTGCAGATTACGTTAATCAGCCATGGTAAATTGCCCCTTACTGGCAGGGAGATTAGCAGGGTAAATAAGTGGGGGATAGGGCCGGGGTGGGATTGTAATCGGTGCAGACATGATGGGCCAAATGGCCACCTTCTGCACTGTAGGGATTCTTTGATCCTATGCAAAGACCTTGGCTATTCACCGTATCTATGCCCCTCATGATTTTATAAACTTCTTTAAGATCACCTCCCCGCTCCCAACCTCCTACGCTCCAGGGAAAAAAGCCCTCCTTATAATTCAAACCTTCCAGTCCCAGTGACATCCTTATAAATCTTTTTTGCACCCTTCCCAGTTTAATAACATCCTTCCTATAGCAAGGCGACCAGAATTGTACACAGTACTGCAAATGTGGCCTTACCAATGTCTTGTATCGTTGTAACATAACTTCCCAACTCTTGTACACAAATGCTATGACGAATGAAGGCAAGTGTGCCAAATTACTTCTTCACTACCCTGTCTATCTGTGGTGACACTTTCAAGGAACTACTTACCTGCATCCCTAGGTCTCTCTGTTCGACAACACTCCCCAGGGCCCTACCGTTAACTGTGCAAGTCCTGCCCTGGTTTGTCTTCCCAAAATACAAAACCTCGCTTTTATCTGAATTCAACTCTATCTGTCATACCTCGGCCCACTGGGTTACAACAAGTTCTCCTTCACCTCTATCTCTGTCAACTGTTCCGTAAGAAGTCAGTCTGTCCAATACATTTATTGTGGATTGATCCTCATTGGATGTTCATGTGTATCCACTTCTCACTCTCGTCAAGTGCAAGAATCCTAATTTATATCTCCCCTCCATTGTCCATGGATGCTGCGACCAACTAATATCCAATCGAGATACTTCAGAATGGGGTGGAGAAAAATAACTCAAAAATGAATGAAAACATTTTACAACTACATTTGGAATCTGTAAAATGTGTCTTGATTGGTGTGTGTCAGCCGGACTCTGATAGCACCAATCTCAAGTCAAAAGACTCTGGCTCAAACCTCACCCACGAACATAATTTAGGCCAGTGAAGCCAAAGCTATTGACCATAGGCTCCTCAATCCTTGGCTATCTAGCACACAGCTCAGACAAACTACAGCTGATGTTTCTTATTATCTGATTTGTCCAATTAGTTGTGGCCTGGAAGACTGGAAAATAAGTGTTGTTCTATTGTTTTTAGTGCGATGGTCTGATTGGTGGGTAAATCCTAAATTGGAACATCAGTGGCCTGTTAATGCCCAATAGAGACCAATGAATGGAAGTATGGTCTTAAACTTAATGGATGCCTTTGTGACTAAACAGTTTACATTGACGCATTCTACAGAGAAAAAGAATGTGAATCTTATTGTTGGCCAAAGCAGTACAGAGGAAAAACTGTATTATATGAAGTGCCACATACAATATTCAACCAAGATACCACCTACCTGTTCCACCGGTTCAGGTGGAGGTCAATACATTATTTCAAAAACAATGTTCTGAACAAAAGCTCCCCCCCCCACCCCCCAATCCAAGCCCACCTCAGTCAACATCACCAATGTCCTGAACCCCATTCCTCCTCCTCAGTCAACATTACCACAATCAGAATAACTGGTCATTTATTTCATTGTGTGACCTTGCTAATTCTTGTGGGAAGAGCATTTGAAAGATGTGGTAAAGGCATGCATTTATGTACAATCCCAGCCATACCCAGTCTTTAGGATGAAAGTGTAGTCACGATACACTTACCCCCTTGAAATTCCAGCCACTGACTGTGGAAAGCAGGGAGGAGGTGCTACCTT